>NW_008655343.1:0-2452 GCF_000695815.1 Acanthisitta chloris | reverse complement strand
AACTGGCTGTCAGACATGTGCAAGGTAGGTACCACCTACCACCTGTCCCTGTGAGGGTTGTTATTTAACATTTATAAACACATATTGTTGAGAACACACACTCCTATGAGCAGGTATGACCACACATGCACGCCACAGTTTTTCTTCTTAAAATGTTCTTATACAAGTTCACACAACATTTATGAGTGCAGCAATAATGGGCAACATGAGTCTATTTATATTGTATTTACCATGGGTTTTACTTCTGTCTTACAAAACAGAGGATGCTCACTGTGGAAGATGTGAACTGCATCTGTGTAGACTGGAAAAGAGGTGCAAGGTGTCAGTACACTCAGGCATCCAACAACGTCCGTGTTGTAGGTGCTGAGATTGCTTATTTTGTAGATGTTCTTATGGTAAGTCTTCTGTTCATAAAGGTATAGTTATAATGCTGATTTGAAAGAAGTACATCTCTGGACCTTTCATGTGTGTGGATGTAACCAGCAAAAATATTTTCATATGCTCTGTGGTCACTTCAGAAGCTGCTCTGAAAACAAATCTTTTTATAAAGATTAGAGAACTGTGTGATGGCAGCAGAGCTGGTGAATTCGGGATAGGAAGTTCTTCAAGGCATTGCCATAATCCAGTCAAACAGTTATTCTGTAGGTGTTGTGAAGTATTAAATATGCAGACATAACAGACATGGATGAGTGTTTTTTCACAGAAACAGAACCTGCTGAAACCTACCAAAGAACTCATAAGAATGCCAGAAAATCAGGTGGCAGCAGGCAGTGGCTGGAGGACAACTGTTCTCGGGGAGGAACACTGGCTGGAGACAAACAGAACCCACCAGGACCCTTTTGTATCCAGCTTCACATTGGAAATAATCCTTGGTTTGAAGCCTTCTTTTAAATGAATTGTTTTCTACACACATTCCCCATGAAGGAACTATAAATAACAGAACCAGAGAGTATAATGGGTCTAGGAGGGCTCTGACCCACATCTCACTCTCCAGGTTTGCATTGCAGCTACTGAACTACTGTTCGATAGGGCTGACAACATCTTTTCTCTCTGATCCTCCTCCAGCTGCATGTGGTGCCTAACCAGCCAGGTGTAACTGAAGAGTTCCTGCCTGGCTGACTCTTGCAAGCCAGACAAGCATTCTGTGAATCTTAACGGGCCTAGGATATGGAACAGATGGAGAGTCTCTAAGGACTTTGTTGACAGAGCTGACTAGAGTTACAATAACCTCTGAATGAGGGCAGCACCTGAAAAAGGAGTTTTGTAAAATCAATCTATAGGACATAAGGTTTTAAACTGGCAAACATATGCTGAAATTCTATAGGAGTTCCTGAGTGTGTAGTCAAATTAAAAGTAGTTTATGAAGCCCTTTTGCATCTTCCCTGTTGCTGATGAAAACAGATGTAGCAATTTTTCTTTATTGCTGTTTTCTCAGGAAGAATACGGATACTCTCCAGCTGATGTTCATGTAATTGGCCACAGCCTTGGAGCCTGGTGAGGCTGGCAGGAGGAGGCCAGGGATTGGAAGAATAACTGGTGAGTCAGTGACTTCAGCCACAGCTCACATTAAAGCCACTGTCATAGTTTAATAGGATTCAACATCTCCAAAGGCATGTGGTGCTATCAGCAGAAATTCCTCTTTCTGTGCTCACAAGAACTCTAGAAATCACACAGATCAGGTATGGGATGCACCATGTGGAATCATAGCCAACTACAGATGTGACATTCATTGTAGATAATCAATCAGGGTTAAGAAAATTATTTTACATCTATGTCTCTTTATCTATACATAACAGTAGTCTTTTTCTTTCAGGACTGGACCCTGCTCAACCTTATTTTCAAGGCACTCCAATTGAAGTCAGACTGGATAAATCTGATGCAGATTTTGTTGACATAATCCACACAGACTCAGCTCCCACAATCCCCAACTTAGGTGAGTGTTCAGTTTTACTCTGTGAACCCTGAATTATTTATGCCTTGCAGCACTGTAGTGTTTGAATTGTTCATCAAGAATCTGTTGTGTTGCATCACAGGCACAGAACAAATACACCACACTGGTCACCCCTCATATCATAAAACAGCATGCACAGACAAACTTGAAGCCAGTAGAGACAGGTATGAGACAGTATTAGTTTAAACCATGCTTATCTGTGTTTTAAATGCTTCAGGTTTTGGCATGAGCCCAGCTATAGGACACATTGACTTCTATCCAAATGGAGGGAAGCAAATGCCAGGCTGTGGGAAGAACCCTGTTTCACACCTTGTACATATTGATGGCATTTGGGAAGGTAAATTTGTGGATTATATTACAAATTCAGCGTAAGTTAAATTACACTTCACTTTCCTTGATTCATGTGTTTTGCATTAACTTTTGGTGTGTCCATCAATGGCAGGTGCAGAATGAAGTGAAACTGTTAATGTGCTTAAAACAGCATTTGGCAGAGCTTATGTA
>NW_008655342.1:0-15624 GCF_000695815.1 Acanthisitta chloris | reverse complement strand
GACTTGCTGATCTTTGAGGTCTCCTCCTGCCTTGATGATTCTATGATTTTGAGGCATGAAAGCCTTTTCCTGATTTCTCATTGGGTTTTTTTAGCTTTTTGTTTGTTTTTTTTCCAGGAAGACAAACACCAGAGAAACTTTAGATTGCTCAGATCAGAGAATCCCAGAGAAAAAAAAAGGACATGTGCCTGGGGATGCAGCCAGGAGACAACACTGTACACAAGCCAAACAAGAAAGCTCTAATGAAATAATTATGATTTCCATAGAAGTGAAGACAAACAGCTACTCACAAAGGCCTTTGCTAGTTCCTGTGAGCTGCCCCTCCTGATCTCTCTCCCAGCTCTGGGCAGGTGAGCACCAGCTCAGCCTCTCCTTTTATTTACTCAGAACACCTGGTAGCAATCTCTTGCAGAACATAATCAGCTTTTAATTAACACTCAGGTCATTTGTCACCTGAACCTGTTGAGCAACAACACTTGGTGCTCAGCTAGTGTTGGGCAGCCTGTCCTCACTTCTCAAGGACTTTTGGAGCTGAGGTTACACTTGATGTAGTAACTACTAGTAAAGGTTTGTTTCTACTCATGTTTCTGTGGCATTGATAAGGTTGTGGTGGGTTTTACCTGCTGGTAATGATGTCCTGACCCATCTCTCCCATGGGCTGCTGCTGGTGAGGAGCTTCTGTGGAGGTTGTGAGGAGTAAGCAGAGGTAGTGCTGCCCTAGGTTGTAAAGACAGAGTTGTGCAGGAGCAGATATGAGTGTGTGGCATGGGGAGGAAACGTTTGAGAGCTGTGCAGCACCAGTGCTTCCTGCTCAGCTGGTTTGTCAGCTCATTCTGGGTGTGCCCACATGGTTTGACCTGTGCCTTGGGCCACGGAACAGTAATGAAAGGATCTTCTGCCCTGGTGCAGCCTCAGCCAAGGAGAGGAGTGGGAGATGCTCAGATTAGTTGTTTCTCAGAGGGCTCCTGGTGCTGAGTGTGTCACAGGTTTGTAGAAGGTTCTGCTGAGCTGTTTTTCTGCCACCTCTCCAGCACTGAGGGCTTAGATGCAGAACCACAGCGTGGAGAGGAGCTCAGAGGAAGGAGCTAAGATGCTATTTTAAGTAAAGCCATTTGTTAATCAGGGTGGAAATGTACTGAGGAGAGGGGACCTGGGCACAATAGAAGTGTATTCCCAGGCTCCTGCTTGGAAAATATCCCCATAATGTGGGTTAGAAATGCTGTGGATGAAGGTACCTGCTCATCTGTCAGCTCCACCCAAACCCTTTTCTCTTGTGTTTTTCAAGGGGTAAAAGGTAAGTAAGTGTTTTATAGGATGATTAGGAAGGGTAAATTTTATTAGGAAAGGGTTTTATGGCCTTCCTACAGGGCAGATCTCTGCCAAACTGCTGTTTCCCAGAGCTGCCTGCCCCAGGGGTGAGCTCCTTCGAAGGGCAGAATATGCAGGAGAAAAGAAACCACTAAACTTAGCAAAAAGCCATGGAGAACTTTCTTTGCTGCTAGCTCTGGGCTGCAAAATGCTTTCTGACATGTATTGATTCAGGAAAAAGTCTATGATATATAATAATGCCACTTTGTCGTTTTAGATCCAATTATTTCTGCTCCATATCCTTGGGATTTCCCAGCTGAGCAGTGTGAAGTGGGCAGAGAGCAACCTCCACTTCTTTGTTTGCTTATAAAAAGAGATGCAGCTGATGCTGGAGGAGCTGCTGGAATTCTTTAGTGTAGCTTGGGCAAGAAGTCACCTCCAGTGGCCAAAATGCCCTTAGAATCAGAGAATCACCAAGGCTGGAGGAGATCTAAAATCAAGTCTGACCATTAACCTGCACTGCTGTGACCCCTAAACCAGATCCTCCAGTGCCACATCCAGACACCTGTGGATCAGCTGAACATCCCAAACACTGATCCTTGCAGATGACAGGTCGCCTGCATTTCCTCGTTCCCTTTGTCATCATCATCATGGAATTTTAGAGGCTGGAATGGAGCTTAGAGATCACCCAGCCCCAACCCCTGCCCTGGGCAGGGACACCTCCCACCAGAGCAGGTTGCTCAAGGCTCAGCCAACCTGGCTGTGAACACTGCCAGGGTTGGGGCAGCCACAGCCTCCCTGGGCAACCTGGGACAGTGTCTCACCACCCTCACAGGCAAAACTTCTGCCTAAGATCTAACCTCAATTTCCATCCATTCCCTGTCATCCACCCACACCAAGCTAAAACCTCTCCCATTCAAATGAGGAGAACTTCCCCATTAGCTTATCTATTTATTTCCCCTTAACTACTTCAATTATCACTGTATAGGACAATCCCTCCTGGCTGCTCCGGAGCTGTGATTAGCATGCAGAGCACAAGCTCTTTAGGAGCTGGTAACATTCATTAGCTCTTGAGGTCCTCAGGCAGAGCCAACATTTCCTGGGCTCATTGTCATTCAATGCCTGACACCAGTGGCACTGGGGACAGGGCCAGGACTGAGCATCTGTGCCACGGCTGCGAATTCCCGCGGTGGGTGCGCTGGGGCACGGAGCTGACATCAGAGCCTGCGTCACTCTGGTCCTTCACAGCTGTCCCTGGAGACAGGAGAAGTCTGGGGTGATAATTATTTCCATTCCTCTTCAGCTCTGGAGGTTTCCGAAGGATTTTTGGTTCGCTGTCCTGTGCAATCCTGTTGTCATGGTGACCAGAGTGATGCTGGACACCAGCCTGGCTCCCCTTCTCAGTGGTGGTGGAGATGATGGTTTCCAGTGGAGTTTTGCCGCACCTGAGAAGAGAGAAATGTTAAAAAAAAAATAAGGGAAGTCTTTTCTAAAAGAGACTTGGAATTTTGTGCTTAACCACAATGATAAGAGAGTCAAGATTTTAATTGTTTTCATGAAATCACAAAATTGTTTGGAAGCTTAAAAGGGACCTGAAAATTGTCTAGTTCCATGGGCAGGGACACCTTTCACTTTGCAGAGTAAAGAGAAATGGTAAGAAGCCTAATCATGGGATTGCAGTAAAAACTTACTATGGTTGGAGCAGTTCTGGAGCAAACCTGAGCTGAGGCTTTTTGTGCTCTTCCCTTGCACAGATTGACCTCCCTGCATGGGTGATCATCACTCCTGTGATTACAATCATAGAACCTCAAAGATCAGCAAGTCCAACCATTAACCTGCACTGCTGGAACCCCTAAACCCTAAACCAGATCCTCCAGTGCCACATCCAGACACCTGTGAAACACCTCCAGGGATGGTGACTCCACCACCTCCCTGGGCAATATCCCAGGGCCTCAACACCACAACAGGGAAAACATTTCTCCTCACATCCAATCTGACTCTGCCCTGGCTCAGCTCAAGGCCATTCCCTCTATCCTCTCCCTGCAGCCCTGGCAGGACACACATCCCACACCTCTCTCCAGCCCTGGCAGGAGTTGCAGAGAGCCAGGAGGTCACCCCTGAGCCTCTTCTCCAGGCTGACCAAGCCCAACTCCCTCAGGCCTTGCCCATGTGCTCTAGCCCTTTGCTGCCCTAGTTGCCCTTGGCTGGACTCACTCCAGTGCCTCAATGGCCTTTGGGCAGGGAGTGTCCAAAGCTGAGCACAGCACTGAGCTGGGACCTCCCCAGTGCCCAGTGCAGGGGGATGAGCACTTGTGTCTCAAGGGCAGGACCAGCACTGAGCCTTACTGACCCTCATGTACTTGTCCTCAGCCCATGGATCAATTTGGTCCAGATTTTACAGGATTACACATTGTCTCAGCAGGATTAAGGCTCTACATGCTCCATCCACTGAGTGTACATGGAAAGGTGTGGAGGGAAGGTATCTCTCCCTCCCCCCAGCGCTGCCATGCGGGTTTCTTCCCATTTCAGTGGCAAAATACACTTTACCTTCAAAAAAAAATGTAGAATATTCTGTTGCAATGTCAAGTCTCTTACAAGAACCACATGTCCTGCTGCTCTGTGAGGAGGAGAAATGCTTTTGCTGTCTTGAGCAGGTCACCCTTTGTGGTCTGTTTTTTCAGAGCAGCTCAGCTGACATCTTGTGCTGAACACCCTGTCCTAAACAACCTGGTTGTGAAGTCCAGTCACTGCAGTCATTAAATATGAAGAAACCGTAGGAACATAAATTTTTTATTATCCTTCTCCACATCTCCTGGCCCAATTGTTTGCTTTGGTGGACTTCCACTGCCCTGGGCAGGCAGGTCACTGGAGCCACTAATAATATTTCTTTCTCCTCTGCTCAGCCTCTAATGATTAGCTTTCTCTCCTTTTTTATCTCTTCTTCTCTGAAGTAATAAACTTCTTCCTCTTCAGTTGTACCTGAGGGTGTCCAACCTACAGGAGAGATGGTCCAGCTGGATGTTAATGGGGTGTTGTCAAGTCAACAATAAACCTGCTTTTTCTTGCTAGTCAGATGGAAAATTCCAGGCATGGGGAGATCTTGCATGGTGGAATGGGAGAGCAGGAGTGATGCTACACAGGAAAGTCCTCCATCGGTGTCGATTGCTCCTGGGCTGTATGAAGTGAGAGGAGACACTGCACACAATTCTCTTGCCCTCAGCACCAGAAGGACATGGAAGTGTTGGAGCAAGTCCAGAGGAGGCCAGTAGGAAAGTGTTCTCCAGGTGTTCAACACTCCAGAGCTAAATGACATGAAATGTGACAATAGAAAAGTGTTTTTCAATGATGACCAGATTATGCACTTGGCTACATGGAGAATGTCAGCCCTGCAGCAAGGGAGAGCCAGTGAGACTGAAAACATAGCATAGATATGCAGCTCCTGACACAGAGTCCTCTGCAGCTTCCCTGGAGCCCCTTCAGCTCCTGGAAGGTGCTCTGAGGTCTCCACACAACCTTCTCTTCTCCAGGCTCAACAGCCCCAACTCCCTCAGCCTGTCCTCACAGGGGAGATGCTCCAATCCTCTGAGCAACTTGGTGACCTCCTCTGCACTTGCTCCAACACTTCCATGTCCTTCTTCTGTTCCTCTCACCCAAGAGCCTCTTCAGCTCTTGAATCTCTTTGTTAGTGCAGAACTCTTGGCAGAGCCACCACTCCAGCTCAGCTCCTGGTTTCCTTATGGTCTGGTTCTGCTCTCTTTGAGAATTTGCCTTGTTTCTGGGCTGCTTCTGACTATCCTTTGCTTGCTGGAAAATGTTAAAAGCACCTGCTGGAGTGATTTCAGCCCAGAGACACCCTGTGACGAGGTCACCTTCCTTTCCTGGCTCCTGGACTGCCACAGACTGCCGATTTTAGCAGTGCCAGAGAGCTGAGGGTTTGTGCTTTATCACCTTTGCTCCATCAACACCCAGGGCTTGACCTTAAAACATCCCAATTAATATCTCCTTGGCTCTGTGTTGCCCAGAAAAGAGATAAAATATCACAAAAACACTCAAAGATGTTTATCTTAGGGAAATTAGTGAAGGCCAAGTAGCTACTTTGTGTTTTCCTACTACTAGACAGATGTTAATCCTTAATGAATTACATTTGCCTGAATCCAGGAGCATCATTTATCCCATCTGACCTTTGCTGAGTTGACTTATTAAGTGGTATAAATAACTCCTCTTAATATGCAGTCAGTGTACAAGTGCCTTTCGTAAGGACTCGGGAACAATCTCAACCTAATTTCCCCCAATAATTCCTGAGCTATTTGAATAAAAAGGAGCCTCTATTTGCATAACTTCCCCAGAAGGAAATCAGCTCCCTGAGAAATATCCCAGGCTGCAAACTGCATTAGTCAATGGCTTCAGCACAGTCACTCTCACAAGGAATTATGCTAATCCATGTGGGAGATTTCATTTTCCTTACCAGAACTGGGAGTGCAGTAAGGCACAGAACAGCCCAGAAGGCTGCAGAGAGATCCACTGCCCTGAGAATGGATTGCTGGATTCATCCATATAAATCTGGCTTTGGTAGGGAGAAGTATTAGGCAAGTTACAATCAGATCTAGTTATAGCTTAGTCTTCAATAAACAAATCCAGGATTTCATTGGAACATGCATCATGTTCCAGCACACACATGTGCAGGACTCACTGGATTTAGCTATGGAAAAATATCCACTTTTAAATGCCCAAGATAGTCATAGAATCATGGAATGGGTTGAGTTGGAAGGAGTGTAAAGTTCACCTCATCCCACCCCCTGCCATGGGCAGGGATATTTCCACTAGCCCAGGCTGCTCCAAGCCCTGTCCAACCAAAATAGCTGGAATACAACTCAGAATCTCATGGACTGTTCGGCCAAGCCATTCCACAGATCCCCCAAGCAACAGGGTGGAAAACAGTACAGAACTCTCCAGGTCACATGTTCAAAAGCACTGAGCTTTTAATTTATGTGTGAGCCTCTACCCATGGGATCCAGCTCTGGTGCACCAACATAAGAAGGATGTGGAGCTGCTGGAGCAAATCCAGAGGAGGCTATAAAGGTGCTCCAAGGGCTGGAGTTCCTCTGCTATGGATACAGGATGGGGGTGTTCAGCCTGGAGGAGAGAAGACTCCAGGGAGACCTTAGAGCCGCTTCCAGTGCCTAAAGGGGCTCCAAGAGAGCTGAGAGGGACTTGGGACAAGGGATGGAGGGACAGGACACAGGGAATGGCTTCACACTGCAGAGTGAGATGGGATATTGGAAAGAAATCCTTCCCTGTGAGGTGCTGAGGCACTGGCACAGGTTGCCCAGAGAAGCTGTGGCTGCTCCATCCCTGGGAGTGTTCCAGGCCAGGTTGGATTGGCTGGGAGCAGCCTGGACTGGTGGGAGGTGTCCCTGAGCTAGTGGGAGGTGTTCCTGCCCAGGGCAGGGTGTGGAACTGGGTGAGCTTTAAGGTCCTTCCAACCCAAACCTCCTGGGATGATTTTATGATCTCTAGGCTGTTTAATGGTGTACTCACTGAGGGGACAGTGGTGTCCCCTGGGTGCTGGTGCTGCTGCCCCACGAGCTGTGCATGGCCCTGCACGAGGCACTTGGGGTGAGCTGCACAGCTCAATCCACTGTTTACTCCTCAACAGTGAGACAAACCCCAGAGTGAGCACAGAGCGCTGAATATTTCAGTAGTGAGATGTGATTCCTTTGCCAAAACCCTGAGCTCTTAATTGCTGCCTTTGAAGGCTTTATCTGTTTGAATAAGACCATCAAGCTGTGCTTTCAACCAGCTTTGGAGGTTGGATGGATACAACATTCTCATGTCCACCAAGGATACCATTAACTGAAAAAATCATGAGGAATGAAGCTTTTGGTCTGCTTGGTGAATCTTTAATATGCATTTCTGCAGCTCCTTTCAACACTCAGCAAATCCTTATTCTCTCTGACAGAGCAGACATGAAGTATTTATAGCAGCCAAGCCAAATAACCAGGTTTCCTTTTTAACAGAAGGATTGGGAATCAGCTCCCAAATCCCAGTCTTCCTTATTTACACTATAAACAGCAAAGAGGACAAATAATCCAATGGAAGTGCAATTAAACTGGTTTTTCCAGTGAGAGAAAAAGCTTCTTTTGTAGGAATAAATGTGTAAATTCTGCCTGTTCTGTATGACTCAATTATTGATGAGCCTGGAGGATAAGTGAGCAGAGGGAAGGGCTGAGGCAGGAGGGAAGAGCAAACCAAACACACTCCTGTGTTGTCAAAATACAGCCCATCCTCTGGGCATGTCCTCAGCCTGGTGGGAATGGCTCCTTCTTCAGGGAAAACAGCTTTGGTCCATCAAATGGATTAAAAACACCACATGACCCAACTGATAGACTTCTCCTGCATGGGTGGTTTGTCCTCAGCTCCATTCCTCTTGCCAAGGCAGCAATGTTTAAGGGGCAGAAAGCACTAAAGTAGGACAGTATTCATCTATTTTCCTTGTTATCAAACCTCCTTTCCACTTGTTTGTGCCTCTCTTCAAATTTCCAAGTGCAGATTTCAGAGTGGAAACAGCAACCAAAAATAATGGTCAGGTTCCTCTCTGCTGCTGTGGTTTCTGTGCCTGCTCTGCACAGATCTGTTCAGGGCAGGCTGATGTTTGGTTTGAGCTCAGCACCTCAGACAGGAAATCATTGCAACTCTAACAGCTTCCAGGGAGCTCCTTCCTCTCTGCCACCACAGCAGGAGGATGGAAGTGGCTTTGGAGGCAAAAATCAGCTTCATTTGACCTAACAGCACAAAGTGATGAGAAAGCTTTAACCTATTGATCCAGGGCATGTTGCAATGATGTGTTTCAGTGCTCCCAGGCTGGCTTGGAATTACAGATGAATTCAGCATGCTCACACAGAGCCTCTGGGACTCTCTTGCCTTCCAAACTCTGTTTTCCTTGGCATTTCCCTGAATTGTGCTCATTGTTTCTCTCCTAGCAAAGTGTCAGAGCAAAATGCTTTCCAACATGGAAATGATTGGCCATTCGATGAGTCAAATTGCTCCATTGTATTCAGGGAGGGATTTCAGCAAAAGGGCTTTTGCTGCAAGTCTCACCACTCCCAGTTTTCCCTCTTGCAGTGCAGTTTCGTGGCATTATATCCTGTTTTTTTCCAGTGTTAATAGAGAGGGAAAGATCACACACAGTGTAAATCCCAGCTCAGCCCTTCTGCAGAAGCACAAGCACAACCCCCCCATGCTCAGGCTGTCCAGAAACAAAACTATCCCAAAGAAACCCACATTTTTCCTGCATTTTTCTCTTGTTCTAAAGATATTTTCCTAGAAAACAATCAATAGGAAGGAGCAACCCATAGTGTCCACTATTTCCAGCCTCCTGCTGTCTGAAGGGTGGGAAAAGCATCTACCACCAGCAAAACAAACCTTTTCATCTTCCTTTTCCTTTCCTAAATCGTTCCTAAGTCGCTCTGAGTTTTGGGGGTGAAAAATATCTTCCTTAGCAAAGCTGTGGCCCATCAGGATTCCGAGGGAACTTTAGGGCTGAGCTCTGAAGTGCTGGTAATGGAAACGCTGACAATGCCCAGCAATCCCAGCTGGGCTCTCTGATAATAAATGCTAGAAAATGAGGATTCAAAAGGCCTTTGTGATTCACCGGAGTTTTCTGCAAGGGAGTGGGAAAAACAAGTTGGATTTTCACCATTGCCACGTGGTTGGATGTCTTTTCCTCCCCAGTTTTTCTTTTGCCCCAGTGGCTGTTACAGTGTTGGGAGTGTTAAGACTTTATGCTGTGAATCTTCCAACATATGTGAGTCTTCAATATTCTTTTCCTCAAACCTCTTCTCTGCTTAGCTCAGGAAACCTGAGAAATATGGTGTAACAACGATACAGATTCCATAACAACATTGTTGGATGGTGCAGCAGCAAAATGACCAGTTGAAATTTGTCCTGGTGCTGCCTGCACTCTGGTAATCAATTTAGCTTTGGCTCCATGCAAAAAAATGTTCCCTTTGGGGATGGATTAGATAGCAGATTTTTCCAGTGCCTGTGGAAAGCTGCAAGGAATCAATACTGACCCAAAGCAGTTTGCAGAGGGATGGGTCACTGCACAGCCTGTGGAAATGGTCCCAGGTTCAAATTCTTTTGGTTAAAATGCTTCAATATGCTGGAAAAAAACACCTTTCCCACCTGCAGGTACTGTCCACCAGCACAGGGCCACAGACATTCCTGTGACCACATGGAGCTAGGAGGAGACGTCTCCAGCTCCATCTCCTCCAGCATCCCTTGCCCAACAGTCACTCCTCTTCCTTCAGCTCAGGAGTTGTCTAAGGGAGGGATTTGTGGCTTTCTGGAGTGATCCATCTGCTGTGGCTGCCCCAGGAGAACCCCCTGGGAATCCACACATAAATAATGCCTTGTGTCATCACTGGTGCAGATATGAGTCCTCAGTACCACTGGGCAGATGGGTTGGAGGAATCTCCTCAGCATCCTTGGAGCTGCCAAGCAGCCAAATGGCTGCATGTGTTGTCACTCCACAGGAGGGTAATCTGGGGACACTGCATGTTGCTGGCTGAAAAAGTGATGGAGTGGTCAAACTGGGGTGGAGTCACAGCTTATGAGTTATCCCTGGAAGGATAAATGGAAGCAGAATGTGAACTATGTAGAAAAAAAACAGATTATGGTGAAAACATTTGAAGAAAATTGAATGTTTTGACTTCTATGATATAGGTCAGGGGACTCTGTGTTAGGAGCTGCAGGGACAGGACAAGGGGCAATGGGCACAAATTGAAAGAGGGAAATTTAGTTTAGATCTTAGGCAGAAGTTTTCCCTATGAGGGTGGTGAGACACTGTCCCAGGTTGCCCAGGGAGGCTGTGGCTGCCCCAACCCTGGCAGTGTTCACAGCCAGGGTGGCTGAGCTTTGAGCAACCTGCTCTGGTGGGAGGTGTCCCTGCCCAGGGCAGGGGTTGGAGCTCCATTCCAACCCCTAAAATTCTCTGATTCTGTGGTGTTGGAGACAGGGCAGGGGAGGACACAGATTGCTCATGACTGTTGTGCACCCATTAATTAGAAGTAGATTTTGGCTTCATTTGCACATTCTGGCACATCCTGAGGGACTTCATCTACCTTCTACTCTTCCAACTCAGGCAGTTATCAACCTAAATGATCCTATGATGAGTCCAAAACCATGCAGAAAAATTAGAAGTCTGTGTTTTTATAGCAAATCCATTTTCTGCAAGTTTGAAAACTTCAATTTCTTGTGGAATATATTTCCTTCTGGAACTTTGTGCTTCTTCTATTCATCAGAAATGTTTTAGCCTTAATTTGCCATTATTCTGTGGCTGCTTTATGGACAAGACCCACGTTGCTCTCTCCCCTGCCTGCATCTGCCATGAAAACAAAGCTCCTCTGCACCTGTCTCTGCTTCACAACCAGCTGAAACCAAATTCAGTCACTGAACAAAGTGCCAGCAATGACTCAGGATGGAAATAAGACTTGGTTCTTTTTAACTCTATTATGTGGCAGCACAAGAGCAGCTCCACGTTCTGTGTGGTGCTGATCTGCTGGGCCATGTTCACAATCTTCTCCCAGTGCTTTCTCAACAACACTGAGACAAAAGGGGAAAATACTCTCTTTCTCTCTGAGACTGAGGCACATCTGCTCTAGCTGCTATTTACATTTCTTAGGCTTCACAAGGCATGGTTAAAAGACAAGAAAATGGAAGAAAACTAGAGGAAATGTCACGAGTCCCAGGCAACATCCAACCTGAGTTTCTGGTAGACTCCAATTGTCTACCAGAATTTTGATAGAAACTCATTTTATAGCCACTCAAAGGCCATTGAGGCACTGAGCGAGTCCAGCCAAGGGCAACGAGGGCAGCAAAGGGCTAGAGCACATGGGCAAGGGCTGAGGGAGTTGGGCTTGGTCAGCCTGGAGAAGAGGCTCAGGGGTGACCTCCTGGCTCTCTGCAACTCCGGCCAGGACTGGAGAGAGGTGGGGGATGTGTGTCCTGCCAGGGCTGCAGGGAGAGGATAGAGGGAATGGCCTTGAGCTGAGCCAGGGCAGAGTCAGATTGGATGTGAGGAGAAATGTTTTTCCTGTTGTGGTGTTGAGGCCCTGGGACATTGCCCAGGGAGGTGGTGGAGTCACCATCCCTGGAGGTGTTTCAGAGGTGTCTGGATGTGGCACTGGAGGATCTGGTTTAGGGTTTAGGGGTTCCAGCAGTGACAGGTTAATGGTTGGACTCAATGATCCTAGAGGTCTCCTCCAACCTGGTTGATTCTATGGTTCTATGTGTGTCCCAGGGAAGATGTCCTCGCCCATGGAAGAAAGTGGAACTGGATGATCTTTAAGATCCCTCCCAACCCAAATCATTCAGGGATTATATATTGAAATAGCACATCTGGAAACACTTCAGCTCTGAGGATGCTGGGACAAAAACCATCAAAACTTAAAAAAACTATGGAAACTTCTATAGCAAACTCACTAATACCTTCTGTCCACCTTACCCAATCAGCTCCTTTCTTCACTCAGATTATACAGCCACTATCTTTCAACACAAGTTGGTTTTCAAGTCTTTTATCTGTTCCCTGCCTTAAAAAAAACCCATTTTGTTGTAGTGAATAAACCTCCTACATTCGTCATGGCAGTAAACACAGCAATTTTTTGGAACTCCATAATACAGCTATTTAAAAAGTGCTAATTGCTTCTTTTGGCAGAAAGGCCTGAATGTTCCTGTTCCAGCAGCAATGTATGGTGCTATCAAGATTGTTTATCTTCCCTGCTCCTCTACTCTTAATATTCTCCACTTCAGTTATTCTGAAGCCTGGCAAGCTCCACAGCAAAAGAAAATGGGTAAATTATTTAAAAAGGAGCTGAGCTGAGTGTAAAATAGTGAGAAAAATAGGCTTTTTATTGCAGAGTTACACTATACTAGTGTGAAAAGTCATGGAAAGGCGTGGAAAGACTTTGTAGCCTCATCAGCTGTCAACTGTCTGTCCTGCCATGGCTGCAGGGAGAGGATAGAGGGAATGGCCTTGAGCTGAGCCAGGGCAGAGTCAGATTGGATGTGAGGAGAAATGTTTTCCCTGTTGTGGTGTTGAGGCCCTGGGATATTGCCCAGGGAGGTGGTGGAGTCACCATCCCTGGAGATGTTTCAGAGGTGTCTGGATGTGGCACTGGAGGATCTGGTTTAGGGTTTGGTGGTTCCAGCAGTGACAGGTTAGTGGTTGGACTTGCCGACCTTCGAGGTCTCCTCCAACCTTGATGATTCTATGACTCTATGCCAAATGCAAACTACCCATGAAGTGAAGGCTGCACCAGAATGACGGGGCCATTTCAGCCTTGGTTGCACTCTGTGGACAGCAAAGGTGACTCTGCACCTGGATCCAAAGCAAAGCCACATCATTGTCACCACATGGACGTCACCACTGTCCCATCCCTGTGTGTGACTCACTCCTGAGCCTCCAACTGCTTCAGCAATGCACATTTCCAGCAACAGTATCAAACTGTCCCCTGGCTCTGTCTTGAAGCTTTGCAAATACCAGTTAAGCACCAAATAATCCCTGGAGAAGTCATTATCTCCTGTCTCATCAGCTGATGCTAATGTGGGATCCTGGCAGACTGTGATGTGTGTCCCTCGCTCCCAAGTGCCGTGATGGGAGGATAATAAATTGCCACAAATCCCACTCCTCTCCCTGCCATCAGGAGAGCTGTGCCCTCCCAGCCAGGCACAGCCTGGAAATCAGCTCCACTGAGCAACTGCTGAGGTCTCTGCTTGGAAAAACAAAGGTTTGTGCAAACAAAGCTTCAGGCTCTGCAGAACAGGAATTTCCAGCCTGAGCTGCCCATCAGGCTGTTGGCACTGTGGTTTGGCATGGAAGGACTGGACAAAAGGGAATGTCTTCACACAGAGAGGAGAAGCTCCAGGGAGACCTTAGAGCCCCTTCCAGTGCCTAAAGGGGCTCCAAGAGAGCTGAGAGAGACTTGGGACAAGGGATGGAGGGACAGGACACAGGGAATGGCTTCACACTACCAGAGGGCAGGGACAGATTGGGAAGGAATTCCTCCCTGTGAGGAATCTTCCTAGGATTTTAAGGGTTGGAATGGAGTTTAGAGCTCACCCAGCCCCAACCCCTGCCCTGGGCAGGGACACCTCCCACCAGAGCAGGTTGCTCAAGGCTCAGCCAACCTGGCTGTGAACACTGCCAGGGTTGGGCCAGCCACAGCCTCCCTGGGCAACCTGGGCGAGTTTTGGATGAAAAAGTAATCTATTCATTTAGACCTCCCAAATGAAGGAGACAGAAGGAGGATCAGGGCAGGAGCAGACCCTTCAGCCTGGCTCCACTGGGGATGGCCATTCATGCTGCTGCTGCTGGGAGTCTTCCAGGCCAACAAAACATATCTATTTAGGGCAAAGAGGTTCATTCATCAGCCTGAAAATGAAGTTTTCTAGATTCAGGAGAATTTAACTCAATTGGCACACTGAGAACTAATTTCATCTCTGCTCTTCCTTAGCTCTGGATTCCCTCCTGCAAAGAAATAACTCACCACTCTCAAGAGGTTATTGAGAAATTGGTTTATTAAGGCTCAGCCAGAAGAGGAAAACAACCCAGAGAGTGGATGAGTCCACTAGGATCTGCCCCCAGGATCTGCCAGGACACAGAGAGATCTTCCCCAAAGGGTCTTGAAAAACTTAGCCAGGCCCCAGGCACTGACTTGAGAGGTTTGGGGAAATTCAGGTGGTGACACAGAGACTACAGAAAAGGGTCTCACCAAGTTTCCAGCACACATGTGATATTGGCTGGTTTGGCAATGTGCTGGTTGAGGGAAAAGCCCAACTCCTGCAGATTGCCCCAAAAGTGTGTCAGCCTCTCCTGGTGTCAGAGCACAGGGTGAGACATGCAGGATACACAAGCACCCAGCCCAGACCTGACTGGCTGCATGCAAACCAGCAGCAATGAAATGCAACATGAATAGTTTCCAGCACACATGTGATATTGGCTGGTTTGGCAATGTGCTGGTTGAGGGAAAAGCCCAACTCCTGCAGATTGCCCCAAAAGTGTGTCAGCCTCTCCTGGTGTCAGAGCACAGGGTGAGACATGCAGGATACACAAGCACCCAGCCCAGACCTGACTGGCTGCATGCAAACCAGCAGCAATGAAATGCAACATGAATGCATGTAAAACTGGGCAGCATAGGAATTGGGGGAAGTGAGGAGAATCAAGACTTGGATGTGGTGCAGGAGCCTTCACACTGCTCTGTGGTGGCTCCAAGACATTGTGCCCCCTCACACATAACCATAGACATGCCCAAACCTCAACAGGCTTTTGTGGCCTCTCTCCATGCAATAATAATACAAAAAAAGGAACATTAACCTGCAGTGCCAGTGCAAAGTCCCCATGGAGCCATGCAAGGTGTGCAGGGTCCCTGTGCCATCAGGTAAGGTGCTGGTGGTCCCATGCCACTGTGCAGGTGTGACTGGTCCCTGTGTTGGCTGTGCAAGGTGCAAGTGGTCCCTGTGCCACCATGGAAGATGTTCTTGGTCCCTGAGCTGCCCTGCAAGGGGTACCTGGTCCCTGCATCACTCTGCAAGGTGTGCATGGGCCCCATGGAGCCATGCAAGGTGTGTAGGGTCCCTAGGTCATCAGGCAAGGTGTTCATGGTCCTTATGCCTTCAGGCAAGGTGTGAGTGGCTCCTGTGCCGTCAGGCAAGATGTTCTTGGTCCCCAAACTGCCCTGCAAGGTGTGCACAACCACTGCACCAAGGTGTACCTGGTCCTTGTAGCACCATGCAAGGTCTGCACGGTCCCTGTACCACTGTGCTAGAATTATAGACTCATAGAGTCAACCAGGTTGGAAGAGACCTCCAAGATCATCAAGTCCAACCCTACCGTGGTTACTAGACCATGGCACTAAGTGCCACATCCAGTCTCAGCTTGAAAACCTCCAGGGATGGTGAATCCACCACCTCCCTGGGCAGCACATTCCAGTGCTTGATCACTCTCTCCCTAAAAAATCTCTTCCCAATATCCATCCTACCCCTCCCCTGGCTGAGCTTGAGTCTGTGCCCTCTTGTCCTGCTGCTGATTGCCTGGGAGAAGAGACCAACCCCCACCTGACTCCAACCTCCTGTCAGAGAGTAGGAGAGGGTGAGAAGGTCTCCCCTGAGTCTCCTCCATCCAATCCAGCAGTCCCAGCCTGCAGCATCCTCCTGTGACACCACTTCTTGCCCCGACGGGATCAATTCCCTGGCGCTGCTGCCAGCCCCGGGGGCAGCCCTGGCTCAGCGCAGGGTCCGGCCGGGGCGGGGCAGGCAGGG
>NW_008655341.1:0-5902 GCF_000695815.1 Acanthisitta chloris | reverse complement strand
ATAATACATATTATTATTACAATTCTTCATATAATGTTAATGTAATGTGGTTATGATAAGAATGAAACAGATGTTGAAATCCTACAGGTGATAAAGACTTAAATTATGTGTCAAAACATTTAGAATATGCCCTTCTTTTCCCCTATTGGAAGATGACAGTTGTCATAAGGCTAACAGGTACAGTAAGTTAAAAATATCACTTCTTGTTTTGGCACACATTTTCAAGGGCAGTAATTTCCATAGAAAATGGTGACATCTGACATACCTCATTTCCTGTAAATGTAGGATGTTAGAATAGGATGATGAAAAATGGGTCCTGCAAGGCTCATAATAGCCCTGTAGTTTACTGATAACCTTGAATCAATGAGATAGCTGTGTATCTGAAGACAGACTTTATTTTTAACTTCTTTCTTCTGTTTTGTTTTTTCCATGTAAAAGTGTAAGGAATTAAAGAGCACAATTGCCTGTCTCAAATTAATTCACCAGCACATTTTGGAATCCATCAAGACTTCCCAATGACCATGCTGGTAGACCCAGACCACTTAACCCCACTAATACACCATCTCCTAAAATTGTTAAAGGATATGGGAATCCACTTGCAGGATCAAATCTGCTAATGAGAGTGAGCACTCCACCATCAATCTGACATTATTAGGGAGACCAAGGAGAAAGATATGGCAGGAGGTTGCTCAGGAACTGATTAATTGTGGGAGGTGTTTTGGACCCTTTAACCCAACATCCTCTAAATCTGAGTCTAAGACTGCCATCCACCAGGCTGAGTGGGGAATTCCTGCCTCTGCTCACAAGGGGAAGCAGGTGAAAAATAACCCTCCTCAGGTGACCACAGTGTCAGGAGGAATAAACACTGCAAAAAAAGGGAAAGATACACCCTCTTGATTAGGTGTACAGAAGGGCATTCCCAAAGCCTTATTGATGGCCAGTCTAATGCCTATTTAAAGTTATTAACTGAAACTTGAGTGAATCCTCCATCCAAGGCAAACCCTCCCCCATCCACAAGTCCCCCTGGGGTTGTGCCTTCTGTTTCACCTATCAGGACACTGATTGATTTAAGTGGGCAGGAGTCAGGAAACTTCTCAGACCATCCCCAGTAAGTGAGCTAGGGGATGGGTGATGGCAATACCTTAAAAGGCTCACAGAAATCACATCTGGGGACATAATGATAACCTTTCCTATCAGTCCCTGTAAGACCCCTATGATTTTATTAGTTGACAGAGGAGCACAAATATCAGCTTTGCAAACCAGTGATGCTATATGGTGTGACATTGTGCCTGACAAAACAAGGACTCATAGTGGCAGATGTGTTTGGTAACATGCAGCCACAACCAGCCACTAAAGTAAAATGCTGGCTACTGGGAGAAGTCAGTGTTGCTGAAACATTAGTGATCATTGGTCCTTTTCCTATTCATTTGCTTGGCTTACATATCTTAAAGGGTAAGTCCTGGACCAAGGACAAGGGCTTTTGGTTTGAATTTTTCATCACTTCACTTGCTGCAAGCTGCCCCTACTCTGCCTCCTTCAAGGGTAACTAATGTAAAACCATATCCTTTGCCTTTGGGGATAAAAGAAGGGATTTCTCCCATGATATCAGAATTAAGAGAAGATGGCATAATTGTTCCACTCATTCCCCTTACAACTCTCCTGTATGGACAATAAAAAAGCCAAATGGGAAGTGGCAGCTGACTCTGCATTACACCAAATTAAATGCCGATACAGGACCTTTGACAGCAGCAGTGCCTAACATTGCTGAATTGGTTACCATAATACAGTAACAAGCTCACCCAATTTTAGACACCATTGATGTTAAAGATATGTCCTTTATGGTCCTGCTTCAGGAAGATGACCAAGAAAGTTGTGCTTTAATTTGGGAGGGAACACAATACATATTTAATAGATTACCACAAGGATACTGCCACCCTCCCACTCTGGCACATTATGCCCTGGCCCAGGAACTGTTTGTAATCCCCCTGGATGAGGGAGTAAGGACCTATCAATACATTGATGATGTATTGATCAGAGGTTCCAGACACAGACAGGTTAGGAAATACACAGAACAGCATTATTAAGCACCTAGAGAGTGTGGGCTTACAAAATCAGAGGATAAAATTCAATGCGCCTTTTCTGAAGTAAAATTCTTAGGCATTTGGTGGAAGGGAGGTGCTATCTGTATCCCTGCTGACACTAATGACACTGGAGCAAGTGAAAATACCAGAGAACAAGAAAGAACTGCAGCAGGTGTTAAGAACATTGGTCTTTTGGAGAAAACACATTTCTCATTATTCAGTTATTGCAAGGCCCTTGTACAATCTGACATGTAAAAGGACAAATTTGGATTGGACTTCATTACACAGTGAGACCTTAAAATTATTAATTTTTGAAGCTGGCATGCATCAAAGTTTGGGTCCCTTGCATCCAACAGATCCTCTCCTCATAGAATGGAGCTTTGCTTTTCATGGTTTGTTGGTCCATATGAGGAAAAAGAGACCCAAGGGTTCCCATTACTCCATTGAATGCTACTCTAGAAATTTCAAAGACGTTGAAGAAAGGTATTCCAATTGGGAAAAAGGGCTGTCTGTGGTCACCATTGCATTACAGGAAGCAGAAAAATTCCTGCAGCAGCAACCTATCCTTCTCAGAATACCATTCAGTGTACAAAAGACTGTGCTTAGCTGCACGCCATCCCCTGTAGGGATTGCTCAGCAAGAAACTGTCAGGAAATGGAATGCCCAAATTGAACACTATTCTATGAGCAGGAAGACTTATGAGGGAGCCCCCACACTCCAGGAAATCCCAGGAAGAGCCTCTTCTTGAGTCACCTGATACTAACCCTCCTTCCTCTGTCATTAAACCTCCTTATTTCTCTGAATTAAATAGCGTTTGGTTTACATACGCATCAGCAAGGCAGGAGGGAGAGACATGGATATATAAAGCAATACCACTCTGGGTGGATTACAAGGAGGACAGAATTATTTCAGAAGGTGAGGGCAGTGCACAAACTGGGGAACTGGTAGCAGTTTGGAATGTCATTACCCAGAAAGTACACAATCAACATCCTCTATACATCTATACTGGCTCACATGAAGTATTGAAGGGATGTACAGAGTGGCTTCCTTTCTGGGAGGAAAACAATTGGGAAGTTAACCTTGTTACAGTTTGGGAAAAGGAAAAATTAGAGGATATTTAGGAATTTGTGGGGTGGGTTGCTGCTCACTAGGATAATGACAGTTTATCACATCAGTTTAGCAATCAAGTAGATTCTTTTACCTGTCTGGGCTCTTTGGCAGTAGAAGCAGAAAAAGATAATTGAGAAGATTTATTAGAATGGTTGCATGTCAAATAGAGAGGCTCAGGGATTAAGGATTTTGTATGTGAAGCCAACAGTTGAGGGCAGCTGGAAAATAAAGAACAGTGTACTACTGTGATAACTGCATGTGAGTTATACCGTACTTGATTTGCCCAACATCCCTTACAAGATCTTCCACTACACCTGGGGAAGGGAAAACGATTATGGTATGTCTGGCAAGTAGATTACATTGATCCTTTCAGGAAATCGTATGGGAAAACATATGTACTGGTTGGAGTAGAAATAATTTCTGGATTGGCACAAGCTGGAGTTGTCTCAAGAGCAACTGGGGAAAATACCATTAAGAACTTGCAGCTATGATTCAGTTATTCCTCAAAGTGTAAATCAATACATTCTGATAATGGTAGCCACTTTTCTGCAAAGGTAGTACAGGAGTGGGCCAAGGCTGAGAGTATACAGTGGGTATCTCACATTCCCTACTATCCTCAGGCCTAAGGTATAATTGAAAGGACCAAAGCTTTAACTGAAACCAGTTTCTCAAACCACAGGAACCTGGATGGATACACTGCCTTTGTGGTATAGTGACCAAAATAAATAATCAATGGAGTGTTAATGGATGTCCCTGAGTTATTGCCTCTTGTCCAAATTCTCCCACAATAATACCCAACTCATTGGGTCCAGTTCATCCCAAAACGTTCTCACGCTATCGAGGTCGGGTAGCATTAATGAACCTCCCCACCACTGACCAGGTGTCACTGGTTTGAAAATGCCATAGAACAAATATTCTTGGATATCAACAATCAGACACAGTAAAGAACATAGAATTAATACCAAATCTTTTAAACCCGTTTGAGACTGAACTGAGTTGTTTGTTTTCTCTGATCTTTTACAGGTAGAAATCTAAAACTGAAGGGCAGAAGAGGAAAGTTTTCACATGGTTTGTACCACATTGTTTTGTTATTTTATTTGTAGGAATAATTGTAGCTTTGATATATATATGTGATTGTTCTTTTTATACATGTGGCCATGTGTGTCCACTGACGAGACTCAGGAGACTGAACTGAGTTGTTTGTTTTCTCTGATCTTTTACAGGTAGAAATCTAAAACTGAAGGGCAGAAGAGGAAAGTTTTCACATGGTTTGTACCACATTGTTTTGTTATTTTATTTGTAGGAATAATTGTAGCTTTGATATATATATGTGATTGTTCTTTTTATACATGTGGCCATGTGTGTCCACTGACGAGACTCAGGCATATATACATATGACTCAAGCATATATACATATGTCAGTATATGCATCCTAATACATGATATGTGTATCAATTGGGGATACACCTCCACAGGATTTAAAAATCAAGAACCACTTTGCAATTCTATGGCTAATTTCAAGACATACTGGGCCCACATCTGACAGGTACAGTATTGTGGAATTCCTCACATCCACTACCCATTAAAGAATATTCTCATCCCATTGTCTCCCCTTATATACTTGACAGACTATAATGACACCTGGACTTCCAAGACAAGCAGCTATCCTGCACCACTTGTATTAGCTTCGGGGTGATCTGATGGAAGGCTTTACTTGCAGTTGTGCCTAACTCAGCATGCTGGTCTAAGGTGTGGGATAATACTTCCAACTATTTGCCCAAATCACATCTTTCATTACTCATTGGTAGGAAGAACACAGAGGGAATCAAGCTCTCCTGGACACAGCTGAGAATGGATCAATAATATACATGTCCATGATTATTATATGATGGGACAAAAAGATAGCTTTGGGGCTTAAAGTATTTTTTGCACCTTCTATAGTTATCATGGAGCACCAATGGTCCTTGGAATATATTACATGGAAGGTACGTGCCCTCAGTAATTGGACCAGGTATGCATTTGGAGAACTTGCAAGTACAAAAAGTGTCCAAAATGGCTTTACAAAATCATTTGACATTAGATATGCTGCTACTAAAAGAATGAGGGATATGTGGAATGTTAAATCTTAAAGAAACAATGTTGCATTACCATGCAATAGAATCAACTGAAGAAGCCCAAGCCAAAATGAAGGAAATTGTCGCTCAAACATCAGAACTTTTCCAATCACTCCAACTCACCGATTGGCTTCAAGGAATTAACCCTAATTCCTGGCTGATGTCCATACTTCAGTCCTTGGGACTCATAGGCTGGACCAGTGGCTAAGGAGAATTGGGTTGATCTTTGTAATTGGATTTGTATTTTTAGTGATTAGAATAGCTGCTGTACACTGTATTATTTCTATATAATACACTTGTATTATTGTATTATTTCTATATAATACAGTTGTATTATTGTATTTTCTAAATAATACACTTGTATTATTCCTTCTGCTGCTTCTGTCTTTTCTCCTACTATCCACTTTGTACGTATCACCTCTGAGGACAGCCCATGAACAGAGGAAAAGTTCCTGGAGGAGAATGTTTGAGCCACAGAGTGGTATAAGGAAATGAAGAACACAGTTCCCTATCTTTAGCACTCCTAAGTAAAATAAGTCACCAGAATGAGAATTTGAAATAAGCACCAATTCCAGGCCTGGAGGAGGTGAGCTCTGA
>NW_008655340.1:0-2443 GCF_000695815.1 Acanthisitta chloris | reverse complement strand
CCGCGCCTGGTCCACCTCCTCGCGCGCGGCCTGGAAACGCTCCCGCAGCTCCCGCAGCTCCTCCTCGAACTCCTCCCGCTCCAGCTTCACCTGCAGCAGCCTGGAGAGGGGCAGGGATGAAGCTACTCCAACCCAGCCCAAACCTGCAACCCCAGACCCAGGGGGCCCCATCCCAGCTCCTGACCCATTTTGATGGGCTTTGGATAGTCCTGAGCAGCTGGACTTCCCCAGAACCTGCTGGTGGCTCCAGCTTGGCCACAGCTCCAACACCTACTCCTGCTTGGTGTTCCGGAGCTCATCCTTGTTCTTCTGGAACATGTCCCGCCAGTGTCCTGTCTCCTCCGCGCTCTCCTCCAGCTCCCGCTGCAGGTTCCTCACCACTGTGCTGACCTTCTGCCTCTCCGACTCCAGGTTGGCTTTTTCCTGGATGGAAGCATCACCATGGGATGCTCCAACAATGCCGAGATCCTGCCCCACCCCAGATCAGCCCAGGGAGCCCACACAGAGGTCTGGAGAGTCCCCAAACCTCCACAAACCATCTCTCTCCTCCCCCCACCTCCACCCTGGGGCAGCACCAGCTGGGGCAATGGATGGTCCCATGGGACGAGTTTGGGGCAGGACACAAACCCCATTTCCAGCTCAGGACCACGTAAAGGGAGAATTCAGGGACATCAAGACCCTCCCCAGCAGCTAGACCTGTGAGACATCCTCCATGCTGCGTCTCAGCTGGTCCATGTCGCTCTGGCACTGCTGCCGGATGCGGTCCAGCTCCTTGTCGTGACTGGCCACCTCCTCCTTGAGGGCTCCTTTCAGCGCCGTCAGCTCCCGCTCCCGCAGCCGCAGCTGCTCCTCCTGACGATGGCTGGAGCTCAGGGCCTCCTCCAGCTCCTCCCGGGTCTCCAGCAGCTCCTGGGCAAAGGGAGCACCGGGCTCAGCGGTGCCACAGAGGATGATCACACCCTGGTGCAACCACCGCCGTACCTTGTACAAGGCTTCGGCGTCTGGGGATGCAGCAGAGCCCTGGCGCAGGCGGTCGAGCTCGCGGCGTGTGACCAGCAGCTGCTCCTCACAGTCACTCACTCGGATCTCCACCAGCTCCTTGGCTGACTTCACCTCATTCAGCCTGGAAAATAGTGTGGGACTTTCTCAAGGACCTGCTCTCCCGTCCAGACACACCCATGAGCAGCCGCGCTGGTGGGCAGCTCATCCCGGTACGACGGGGGTAACCCTGTGCTCCCCAGCCCCTGTCACTCTCCCACTACCAGCATCCTCACCCCAGGGACAGACATCCCCAGTCCCCCAGGACACCTCTTACTCTTGCAAACTCCTCTGCAGTTCCTGCTTTTTCTTCTCCAGAGCCCCCCGGAGCTGCTGGTTCTCTGCTTCGGCCTCCCTCAGCTGAGCCTCCAGTGCCTGCGCGGGGCCACTGGGCAGCTCCAGCTTCTGGCGCAGCTGTGGGAGAGGACACTGGTGACATCCCCTCCTAGGGGGCTCCTGTCCCTGTCCTCAGACTCCCCATCTCAGGAAGGACACCCCGAGACACTCCAGCGGGGTGCAAACTGGCCCAGGAGATGATTTGGTCTTGGGCACTCAGGCGAAGGAGGGTCAGAGCAGAGGCTCATTGTGCCTCCCTCCCCTAGGGGTGCAATTTGTGAGCCCACCTCCCTCCCAAGCCCCCCTAGCCTTCTGCTTGGCCTCACCTTGGTCTCCTCATCGAGTTTCTCCTGCAGCTCCTCCACCTTCCTGGCCAGCTCCCTGTGCTGGGGCTGAGAACATGCTATGTCCTTGGCAGGTGCCTGGAGATACCCCCAGGGTTCGCTCAGTGGGTCTGGGGTGCTACAATCCCCCAGAACCACCAGGATCCCATCCCTGGGATGTCAGGACACAGTGTGGGGAAGGCAGGAGCCCCTGGGGGTGTCTGAGGGATAACCCCTAGCATTGAGCAGCACCAGGGCAGCTCCAACTCACCGCCAGCTCTTGCATCTTCTCCAGCAGCCGAGCGGTTTTCCTCCTCAGGGAGATTTCACTCTCACTGCTCCTGTGGGTGTCAGAGCAGGGGGAAGTGTTTGGGAACGGGGGGCACAGAGTGGGGGTGGGAACACCCCAGTGCTTTGCTGCTCACTGCTCCAAATCCTGAGCACAGACACATCTCTGCTCCCAAACCACCTTGCAGCATCCCACCGGCAGCCAGTGGGGCCGTGCGAAAGGGTCAGGGATGGGGCACTCAGGGGGCCTTAGGGGGCTCACCCCTCCTTCAGGATGCTGTAGATGAGCTCCTTGGGGTGCTCACTGCTGCCAGGCTGGGCCACCTCCCGCTGATCCCGCAGCAGGTCTGGGGTGGATTTGAGCTGCCGGGAGGGATAAAAAGCTCAGCTCCAGATAGGACAGGAGTCTCCCCACTGTGGCGGACGTGGGTACAGGGCAGGTGTCGCCCTCGGCTAAG
>NW_008655339.1:27916-28477 GCF_000695815.1 Acanthisitta chloris | reverse complement strand
CTGAGTTGCTGCTGCGTCCCTTTTGTTCTCCTGCAGTCCAGCGTTTTTAAACGGAACGTGGGATTGCTGGAGACAGGAAGCGCAGCCAGCAAGTAAGGTCCTCTGCTGCTCCCTGGCTAGGACGTGGAATCGCCTTTGCTTCCCTGGATGGGATTCTTGGCTAAGGAGATGACAAGAAAGGTGGAGAGGGACTTTGCCAGGAGCCTGGAGGGACAGGACAAGGGCTTTGCCTGCAGTCCAGCGTTTTTAAACGGAACGTGGGATTGCTGGAGACAGGAAGCGCAGCCAGCAAGTAAGGTCCTCTGCTGCTCCCTGGCTAGGACGTGGAATCGCCTTTGCTTCCCTGGATGGGATTCTTGGCTAAGGAGATGACAAGAAAGGTGGAGAGGGACTTTGCCAGGAGCCTGGAGGGACAGGACAAGGGCTTTGACTGCCAGAGAGTAGGGTTAGATATTAGCGATGCGATAAATTCCTCCCTGTGGGGGTGGTGAGGCATTGGCACAGGTTGCCCAGAGCAGCTCTGGCTGCTCCATCTCTGGCAGTGTTCCGGGGCAGGTTGGG
>NW_008655339.1:23311-27757 GCF_000695815.1 Acanthisitta chloris | reverse complement strand
AACCTGGGCTAGTGGGAGGTCCCTGCCCACGGCAGGGGGTGGGACTGGATTTTTAAGGACCTTCCAACCCAAACCATTCCATGATTCCATGTTTCATTCTGTGAAATGGTGCTGGAATTGCTGGTGTGAGGCTGCTCCAGTCGTGGTGAACAATACTTAAAGTGAACATGGATGTGCTGGTGCTGGCAGTGCTGCCCAGGCCCTGCCTGTGCAGTGGCACAGAACCCAGGAAGGTCAGCAATAGCATTCCCCAAGATGTGGAAACAGAGGGGAGTAGACTCCCTGGCAGGTCTTGAATTGTCACCCAACTTTGCAGGTCCCTGTAGACATCTCTCCATGCTGATTTCTCTGCAGTCAACCCCTTTATATCCATCTGCACATGGTGTCGCTGCATGGATGTGGGAAGGAGGAGGTTGTAGAAGTACAGAAAGGACATTCTCTTGCATATATACAGGCAGCAGTATCTGTAGTGTGCCTGTCATAAGTGCTTGGGCCAAATAGCACTGTTCTGGTCTGGCTCCATGCAGCTTTTACCTGAGATCCAGTGCTTGTTGGGAAGAGGTGTCTGGCAGTCTCCATAAAAATTTTAACCTCAAGTAGGGACCTGAGGTAAGAACGAGATGATGTTACTATTGGATGTGCTGGAATAATCACAGAATACTCAGATTGGGAAGGGACCCACAAGGATCATCGAGTCCAACTCTTGACCTTGCAGGACACCCCAAGAATAATGCCCAAGAGCATTGTCCAAACACTTCTTGAGGTGCTCAAATTTGGATTGGAATTCATATTTGAAAGACATGTAACACTTGGGCCTTGACTTAAGCACATACTTATCTATTTGCAGGGTCAGGCTGAGCATGAAAGTTAGACACAAAATAAAGGTTAGTTTGAAGACCCTCATTTAAACACCCTGTAACACCTCTAGTTATCTACATGGGAAGCTTCCATTTCTCTGAGCTGCTCTCTTACTTTCTCATCTATATCTTATATATGGGGCATCTCTTCTGGCTCACAATAAAATGAAGCTTCAGTCAGGTTTCCATCCTGTTGCTCCATGTTCAGGTCTGCAGTGTGAAGGCTATTGCAAAGGAGTACTTTGAAAATGGGTGGTGGGTGCTTGAGAAAAATCTCTTTTTCACCTTCAATAAAACAGCTCTTTCCAAAGCAGAATTTGCAAGATTTCTTATTAATAGAAACAGTAATTCTAACACTAAATGCATATGGTAATGTCCCAGTAGGACATTTCTCAGTGGGAATCCAGGACATTGAACAAACATGGAGACTAGGGGATATGCATACCAGAGGGATGTTAACACTTATTCTCACTTTAAATGACAATATAAAATTATATCCCCACCCCAGCTGATGTCACCATGGGGAGGTGGTTGCCAATGGATAAAAGCCATGTAGCCAGTAATCATATGGTCTGGATTTATCTTTCTGTATCTGGCAGCAAAAATAACGTGGCAACACAGACCTCAAGTTAAGTCTTGCTAAAATGGTGGTGGTGTTTCCAGGGAAAAAGAAAAGAAATTAAAAACTGAGTGCAAGAGCAGAACATATATCTACATGTTTGTTTAATTAATATTTACTGATTCGTGTATGCAGATACATAATGACAACAATGGGAAGTGCATTAAGAGATCTTCAGTGTGCTTTGTAAACTGAAATTAGTGACAGTATAGTCCTGCACTTCATAAAAAGGGCTAAGATACCTTCTTTGGTGTACATAAATTAATCTGTTTTCTGGTGATTTTAGTGCCATCTCTAATCTCTTTCCTCCTAGGAAAAGTGCAGCCCCTCAGCCCTGTTTTCCCCCTCTTAAGGCTGTATGTTATAGAGGGGTGTCAGTAGCTGCTGCAGGAAGAAACGCTGCAGCTTTGAAAACCATCACTCTCAAAAGATATATAACACTGTAGTCCAGATTACCAGGGATGCTTTGAAGAATGGATCATCTTTCAAATCTCTGGGACATGCAAGGGAAAAAGAGGAGACTGCCAAGCTGAAAAGGCAGGGAGACAGACAGACTGGGTGACGTGTGACAAATGCTGTGAATATGGTTAGTCCCAATTAAAATGAGACAAACTCTCTCTCCTAGTTGTCAAAGACTGTTCCAAAAGGCAAGGTACCAACAGTCTGGTGACTTGGTACAACTCCCTTCCAAAGCCAGTGTCTTGCATTTTGGTCATTGCCCGTCTCCTTTACATTCATTCTGTTGGTGGTTTGTTGGGGTGGTTTTCTGCAGCCACCAATATTTTCCTGTGTGGGATTTCTCCCCCAGTTTCTTCCCTCCTCCACATGTGCCCCCTTTGAATGTGTGTGCCTGACTGGACTGCTGTGGAACTGGTGATGGAGGGGTGGCTGCTGCAGCCCTGGCTCTCTGCAGCTGCCCACACACAGGGGCAGGGCAGAAGGGCTTGTGGTGGTCCTACTGACACGGCTCATCCCTCCAGAACAGAGGGATCCACATGGCAGCAGGAGGATCTCCCAGGTCTGAGTCAGAAGGAAAATGCTGACAGGAAAGATGGTTGGTTTTGCTTTCCAGTCCTCACTGCCTGAGTCATTTGCATGCTGCTTCCCAGCCCCATACAAATGAGCAGTGCATTCTCTGTATCTCATCCTCCAATGCTACAGGATCTCTCTGGGGCACTTCGGTCATTTAGGAAAGAAGTTGTTCTGAAAGGGAGAATTGCAGTACTTTAAAACACTCTTCAGAGCAACAATTTTCCTTTATTGTACAGTCATGAGAATAAGGATAGGCCTTCCAAGGAGCAAAGAGGGGGCAAAAAAGGGAGGTGGCCCCTTTCTAAGTGTTCACAAACCTCAAGTCTTTTGTTGCCTTTCTGAGCTTCATCAGTGCTGCCTGCTTAAGATGTAGTTTCAGTGGTGGCCTAAGCAGCATCTAGCAGGAATTGCCTGGTATATGAGACTAGTTCTCAGTCAGTGGTTGCCATCCAAAGAGCAAAAATCAGGTGCATTTTGTTAAAGAACTGTAGGGCTGTCTGGCTGCCCTCCAGTTGCTAATGCTACTAGAACCATTTGAATTGACTAAGTTGGGATTTCTAGCACCCTTTGCTTTTGGACCCACAAACCCACAGACAACATTCACAAATTACTGTTGGGGCAAAACTGAATCTACAATTATTCCATGTTGCCAAAAGACTTCTCAAAGTTCCTTAAGTAGGCAAACAACCTCCTAGCAGGGCTTTGCACAAGGCTCTGCAGCATCTCCAGCTGATTCAGTGTGCTTGGCATAGGAAAGCCAAATTCAAAGAACAGACCAGAGGGGTAGATTAAGCAATATATCCCATAGATTTTTGGACCAGACTGTGGTTGGTTTCTGTGGAAACCCAAACCCCCTGCCTCTGTGTATGTTTTCCAGATGTCGGTCACATTATACCCCATGTAGTACCCTGTCTTTGTAATCCATTACTAAAACCTCAGGAGAGAATTGGAGCCTCCAATCTGGCAAAAAACAGATGAGGTTCTGAGAGAGGAGCAGGTTGTTGCATTTAATGGGATAGTGACCAAGGGTTGCTCTTCCTTTCTGATGACATTTTACCTTAGGCTGCTTGATAGCTTGCAGATAAAACAACGTGCAGCCATCACAGCAGCTTGCAGGTAAGTGGATGCTGACAAACACCACAATACTGACTGTGCCCAATCTCCTGCAGAGAGTCTTTCCCCATACAGGAGTAAAGAAGCAGCTGTGGCTGTGGCTGTCGGCTCAGCAAATGACACTGTCCCCACCATGGGGCATCAGTCCCATGCCTCACCTGACAATCAGCTGCAGCTGATACAGAGAAGCGTTATCAGGACAGACAGATGCAGTGTGTTATGGTGATGATGCTGGACTGATCCCAATCCACTCCAAGAAGGGGTTTGAACCCATCCTCATCCTCACTCCCAACTAAGGAGCTCCAACTTGGAATGAATCCAAACACCAACCCCTGCCTCCCCTTTACAGTTCTGGGCACCAAGCTGCAGATGCTGACCACATCTGGTTGTGCTGCCACCTCCTGAGAGGAACCATCATCCCAGTTTCTGCTCAGGGCAGAAGACACATCCTGCAGCCACTCTCCCAGCCTGGCTGGGGGAGCCAGGCCTCTCCACACTGCCTGCAGCCTGGGGAGACCAGACATGGGCCCAAGAGTCACCACACCTCTGGGTCAGCTGCAGCCTGGCTGCCTCTTTTGTTCACAAGGCTGAAGAAGCAGGAGGGTGAGACTGCCTACAGCAGGTTTCTGCTCAGGGCAGAAGACACATCCTGCAGCCACTCTCCCAGCCTGGCTGGGGGAGCCAGGCCTCTCCACACTGCCTGCAGCCTGGGGAGACCAGACATGGGCCCAAGAGTCACCACACCTCTGGGTCAGCTGCAGCCTGGCTGCCTCTTTTGTTCACAAGGCTGAAGAAGCAGGAGGGTGAGACTGCCTACAGCAGAAC
>NW_008655339.1:5174-23296 GCF_000695815.1 Acanthisitta chloris | reverse complement strand
GTGAGGACTTGAGAGAGAAATAATCTTTCTTTAACCTGAGCTGGGATCCCAAAGAGATGTCAGAGACAGGCTGAGATTGTAATTGAGAGAGAGGGCAAGTCTTTCAGAGGGTAACTAACAGGAAAGCAGTAGCAGGGGAGGAATTATTTTTAACCTGAACATCCCAGAAGAACTGTGTGAGGTGACAAGAGGCTATGGGGTTGTCCAAATGCAGGAGACAGCACCACTGATGACACTGGAGACAGGTCTGAGTATCAGGTCACAGCTTGGATCTCCTTTATTGCTCAGACAAGTTTTCAGAGTGCTTTTTATCTTTTTAAGGAGGATACAAGAAAAAGAAGAAGAACTTTATGATAACTCAATACAAGTAGTTGCATTCATCTACTACTGCATGTAAGCAGCATGGGAAGATCTGCCAGGCTAATTAGCAGTAGCCAGGAAAAACTACAAGAGCAACCAAAGTAGTAACATGAACTTGCCTGCATATAAATCAATGAACTCCTACTGATTTGGGAAATCCATGAACCTTCAGTAACAAGAGGAGAGGCAGTTCCAGACTGCTGTGTGGGAGACACTAAAACACTGTTTACAGATATTCTTGTCTACAACTTCTCCCTGACAGCCTTGAATGTGGGGAGAGAGTCACAGAGAGGGAATAAGCACTAAAACCAGGGAAAAAAAAACCCCATTATCAAAACAAGGGAGGTCTGGAAACTAATTCCACTGATTTAAAGATTCTGATGCTGTTTGAAAGGAGGTGAGAATCATTGACCTGTAGCTTTGCATTTGTCTTCCCCTATTAATTTTTTTTCATTTTCCCCCAAAATATAATAATCCAAAATTTCTCCAAAGACTTCTTTTAACTGAATCAAGTTCCTAACTGCAGGCCCTGCTCAACAAGACACACTTCATTAGCCTTTGCCATCCTTCTGCATCACAATAGCAGCAATGCTGCTGTTGGTAAAAGAATTTTGTTGAGATCCCAGGTAGTCATAGCAAAGGCACCATTTGACAATTGAAAACTGTAAAAATCCAAGTGTATTTTTGGCTTGGTTTGGATTTTTTTGGGGATTTTTTGGGGGGTTGTTGTTGGGTTTGGGTGTTTGTGGAGGGAGGCTTTGAATGGAGTTCAGATACGGTTTCAGGGAAAAAAAACAAACTAATTTTATACCTCTTCTTCTTGGAAATACACAAAGGAATGTGAAAAAAGTAGGTGGCCCACAGACACAGCAATTTCTGGTACAAAAACTATATGGGTACTAGAAGATAAGCCAAGAGGGAGGGAGCTGGCTGTCCTCTGCCTCCCACACCAGCAGGGACAAAAAATTGTGGTACCTAACTCAGTCCTCAGAAGACAGGATTTAAAGTATTTTTGTCATTTAACCACTCTGTTGTGAATGCCTAGGTAAAGACAATATATTGAGTTTAGCCTTGCTTTGGACTTCACTGGAAAGTTCATTCCAGCATCCAGGTCAGCAAATCCCACAGGAGATGGTCTGCCTGCCAGTTCTATACCTAGCAATCAAGTAGATTCACTACCTGTCATACTTCTTTGCAGGCTCATATACCTAAATGTATCTTGCTGTGTTAAACATCCTTTTATTTTAAAATTCAGCACAACTGGATCTCCAGAACCTCAACGGTCCATTTGAAGCAGTGAGATTTTGCTGATCAGAACGCACGATGTCACCAGTTCCAACAACTTCAGGAAATACAGGAAAGAGGAGCAAGCAGGGAAGCAAGTGTAACCTGCAGAGCCTAGTGCTTTGCTGAGTTTTGCTTTTGGTAATTTACCACTGCCAAGTGACATTGTCCCTTTGCCCCCCTCCAGTCCTGGTGGGGTTTTTGTGGTTTTCTTCTTTCTCCCTCTGCTCACCACACTCATAAATTAGATTTCCCAACCCAGTTTCAGGATTCACTGATTGCTGCCTGTGCTAGGAGGAAGAGGAAAGAGCCATATTCAGCACTAGGAGTACACTCCCACCCACCTGCAGTCAACAAAACCAAAGAAGAACAGAAGAAGATGCAACAGTTTCACAGAGATTTCAGGACCACAGGTAGAAAGCTCTGTATTATTGGGTGAGGGTTTACTTCACTTAGTACCAAGGAGTTAACTCCTTTACCACAATATGTAGAAATACTCATGAATTTATCATGAAAGATCCTTATGTGTTTGAGTTCACTCATATCCTGTGACCTTTTGTGAATCTGAAACCATTCAAGACAACCAGTTGCACAGGTCTGAATGAGAATATTATAATTTTGAGGAACCAGGAAAGCTGGAAAGAGGCCAGAAATCTGCCAATATCACACACATCTAAACCATCAGCAGTCACCAGGCTGTTGAATCCCTGGAGAAGGAAAAACAAAGGCCTATTCTCTTATCTCCCTTTGCTCATACAAGGAGTGACAAAGTACCTACCTTTGCATTGAGATACTTTTCTTCTGCTGGGGCTTGGGCTGGCAAAGACAGCTTCTGCAAATGCCCATCAAACAGCAGCCTTTGGTTAAAAACTCTTCTTTCATACAGCAAAATTGTCAAATAATTAAAACATTTTGGAGAGTATAAGGCAAACTGTTCATTCGCTTTCTTCAGTTCTAGGACAGGAAAATGGAGCAGATGACAATTTATCTGGGGAAGAGTGGGATGTGGGAGGTTGAGGGACCAATAGCCCCAAGCTGAGAATGCAGCCTGCATTCTCATGTTATCTGATTAATAATTAAGGTAGTTGCTTATGCTAAACCAGTTTTCCCTCAATTTACCTTATTATTTCCTTCTATTTACTCCTTTCACCCCTGCTTTATCTCACAGCATATTTTATTGTACGATTTGATGATTGTATGTTGGTGTTTTTAAACTCGGTCATTAAAACCCAGGTTGCAGGTTTATTGGTGTGTAGAAATTATCAGGTAATCTTTCCCTTCTAGAAATACCCATTTTATTCCATCTTACTTGCATTACCAATCAATATGGAGTGTAGCTCATTTTGCATCTCCCATTTCTTTGCTCTGAGAGCAAAATCTGTGAAATTCCTCTGCAGACTTAAAGGGCTGTGAAGATCAAGAGGTTTCTCTGCAGTGCTGCAAAGGTCTTCAGTGATGTTTTAAGAGAGAGGACTAATCTACACTGAAAACTCCAAAGCTGCTGTGAAGGCGAACTGAAGGTTGAAAACCTTAGGTATCCCAATCTCTAGCAAAAATGAACTGGAGGGGATTTGCTTTACATTCATTTTGAATCTTCTTAACCTGTGAAATATGGAGGTCTCCTCCTGCCAGAGTCTGGTGAGTGGTGGCACTTCTGCTTTGTTCACTACAGCTACAGCTGCCAACAGAGAAGAGTGAAAAAATTCCACCATTTGACAGGTTTACAAACACAGCTTCTGGCTGAACCTTGGATGTTTGTTTGGAAGCTTCTGACTGTGTTTTGTAGTAATAAAACTTCTTGTCCTTTGTTGACAGGGATGAGCAGATTTCACTCCATTAACTGTGTCTCCCTCAGGTTTTCTGTTTAAGCTAGAAAGAAAGTTCTCAGAGAACTTGGAGGGCACATTTGGGACTCACACATGATGCAACAGTGGTTTGTTCACAGTGCCTTAATTTAAATTGGATTTCACATCAATTCATCGAGCAGCTGAGGAACTCTGTGTGTGGACACACTTATTTGCCTTAAGAGTTGGCTTAAAATCAGTTCCTAATCAATTTAAGCTCCACTGATCAGATTTAAATATATACTTAAAAGGTCAACACAAGCTTTTGCATTGATGTAATGAAATGATATTGAAAGCAATGCTTGAGCAAACTGGTGCAGCTCTGTGTAAAAGCTGTCTGAGTTAGTGTAATGTGGATTGCCAAAAGATGGAGAAACATTTCTCCCCATTGAAGCTTGCAAATTCAATCTCTTGATTGAATGCGAGCAAGATAGAGGCTGATGGATCTCTCCTCTGATGGAGCCATGTATTGATTTTATCATTAGATATACTAAACAAATGCCTGGCTCAGTAATAGGCACATTTTATGCCTTCCCTTGATGGTGTTGATCTTAGCCCTTACATATATACATTTTAGCTCAAAGTCACATAAATTCCTTCTGCAATATAAAGCTTCAAAATTCAGGCCTGGGACTATTTTTGAAATCATGAGCTTTGAAAGGTTAGAATCTAGGGAGATAGGACCTTGTAAAAATGTAGATAAATATCAGCATGAAAGGATCACTTGTGTCAGGAGCCTATTTCACTCTTTAACAGGTGCAGATATTCACCATAAATTAAGTCTCATTTGTGCTGAGTGGTGTAATTGCTGAGGAATCACTTTATGGTATGTGAAATATTTACTATCTATAGCTGGGCAGATTCCCAGGAATGCTGATGAGACACATTAATGCACAGGAAAGAACATCCTTTCTTCACATGACTTGTGAAAACCTAAGTTTTGCTCCTCTCAATATCTTAAACTTTTCAAAAACTATCTGATTTGTCCATAGAAATTTATCTAGAACAGCTATTGAAGAAAGACCTTTTTAGGTAAAACCTTCTCTCTCTGTTGAGGGAGCTGCTGTTATAGACATTAATATCCAAAATACACTTTTATTTAAAGTTTTCTTCGCTCTGTGCAGAAATTGCCTTTTTCTTATAAAAGGTTGAGGAACCACATGTTGCTTTAAACAGTTTCAGATGCCCAAAAGAGAAGAGTGATAGAGGGATCACTTAAAAAACTGCATTAACTTAGGAGCCAATAACTTATATTTGGCTGGGAATTATTTGCATGTGTCCTTTGAATATGGAGTACTATTTGCTCAAACAATTTATTTAGACAATTCAGCTCTGGATTTCTGTGTCTGTGAAACAACCAAAGTAATGTTACAAAGGTAGAAGAGACTTCCAGTTCCTATCTAAAAGTTTGAGTTCACACCACTAATATGAGATCTGGCTTTGCTATGTAGTGTAATTGATCTGCATGATAAATACAGGCAAGTTTAGCTCTCAGAGAGTGTTACAATATGCAAGAGGAAAAAGCACATCACCAGCAGGTTTGCACAGACCAGAAAAGTTTCAAACAAGTGTAGCCATGTTCCTTGCAGCTGAGGAGACACATAAAAAAACCCAACCTAAATTAAACAGCAGTAAAAGCCCATATGAACTCTGTTATATTAAAAAGCTAATACTGAAAGCCATGAAAGATCAAGAGTTTACAGGACCAGCCTATAAAATGCAAATGTAACTAGCACCAGGGAACTCTGTAGAAACCATTCCTTTGCAAGTTCAAAACTATACTAAAAAGGAACAAAAAACAAAAAATTGTTTCCAGGACAAGAAATAAGAGATGTATACACATTTGCAAAGGTAAAATTTGTTCTCCGTTCCTGATTCAGAGTTGTATGTCACCCAAGTATACATACAATTTTCAAGGCTATGTTTCTCTGAGCTGCAGGCAAGCCCTCCATCCCACCTGATACAAACTGCCTCTGAGTTTAAGTTCAGGCAGTCTGGACACAAATAGCATGACTGCTTTTCCATCCTCTACACATTACAGCTATGCCGTGGACTGTTCAGGATATGAAGGATCCACAGGATTCCTATAGACTGGCTGTGAACAATGGGATTAATATTATTTTTTGCATGGATGATTGTAATGGTGTTTGGGATAGTCATAGTTTATTCAAATGACATGGAAAAGACTAAGTGCACAAGGCAGCACCTGTCTGGTTTTTTATTAATTTATTATGCCACATGCTGGAAAGAAGTCAAGACACAAATCTTTCAGGCTTTTTTTTCCCCAAGAAGATACAAACTGTCCATGTAACAAGTAGATGAAGTGGCATTGGAATGGGCTGCTTGGGTCTCTTCTCCCAGGCAACCAGCAGTAGGACAAGAGGGCACAGGCTCAAGCTCTGCCAGGGGAGGTTTAGGTTGGATATTAGGAAGAGATTTTTTACAGAGAGAGTATTCAGGCATTGGAATGGGCTGCCCAGGGAGGTGGTGGATTCACCATCCCTGGAGGTTTTCAAGCTGAGACTGGATGTGGCACTCAGTGCCATGGTCTAGTAACCACAGTAGGGTTGGACTCGATGGTCTTGGAGGTCTTTTCCAACCCAGCTGATTCTGTGATTAGGTCAAACCCACTGCACTAGCTTATTTTGACTCTAACATTGCAGAGTAAGTGAAGAAAGGTTCTTCTCATTGTAACATTGAGCATTTTAAGTAAAAAAGGAATTGTGGCTTCTGCCGTTAGTGCTAACACATTCGTGCACATGTGCAAGAAAGACCTTGCAGACCTCACAGAATGGACCCTTTTTCCTGGCCCTGCATGCAAAAGCTGAGAGAGAGCCCCTAGCCTTGCTACACCTATCCAGCACAGCCACAGCCACATGGAGAGCAGCCCTTCAAGTAAAGGAGTGGCCAGATCAGTTGGGAGAAATTTCTTCCATGATTTGAATGCATAATTAATACTTAATGTTTCAATGATTTGAAAACTTAATGTTTACAGAAAGAGTGATCAGGTGTTGGAATGTGCTGCCCAGGGAGGTGGTGGATTCACCATCCCTGGAGGTTTTCAAGATGAGACTGGATGTGGCACTTAGTGCCATGGCCTAGTAACAACGGTAGGGTTGGACTCGATGATCTTGGAGGTTTCTTCCAACCAGGTTGATTCTATGATTCTATGAAATACTCATTAAAGTATGACAGAGAACATCAGTCACTTCCATAAAGACTGGAATTCATGGGAGCAAAAGTCCTTTCCTAACAACTAAAACATTGCTAGAATAACACTGGGAACACCTGTTGATCTTTCCACAGCTTAGGAATACTTCAGCTGGCCTTCATATGAAGATCAGCTGAGGGTAGGATATGCAACAGCAGACTGTACAGAAACCACACTTGCAGTCTGAGACTGGAACATGCCAGTCCAAACCCAGTCAGATCTCAGCTATTAACTTAGGAGATTTTACACCTGGGAGCAGTGAAAAAGGTGCTTTAAAAACTGTGTATGTTAAACTGTTACAAAATTAATTGTAATTCATGTTGTTAACTTTTGTACCTCAGTTCATCTTCTGCTTAAAACGTTCTTTTTAAAATGTGTTTATTGAATAAAAGAGCTAGAAATAAAGAATCAACTTCTTTCTTGCCCAGATTTTTGTAATAAAAATGTTTTTAATCTTGTAGTTCATGTATCTAATTCAAAGTAGGGAAAAAGGATATGATGTCTGCAACAAGCATAAATTTCAATAATGATTCTAGTTTGCAGTAAAATAATACTCTATTGAAAAAACAATACACTTAATAAAGGAGCTAAGTCAAATTGCTCTTCCTGGACACTAAAAAAATTACTGAAACAGTTTAAATATTATCATCAGTCCAGCCACCTCCAGATAAAATGGAATAATGATTTGTGTGCAAGCAGGTTATGAGAGACTGAATGGAAGAGCCCAAAGAGCAAAATTCAAAATGGAGTGAGGCACACTGAGATTAACATGATGACATGACTGACTTCAAAAGTTAGAGGAAATAACGAATTCAAAACAAGCAACAGAGACTGCCCATGGCTGTGTGCTCAGTTTGCAACTGTTGTGTAATACAGGCACTTCCCTTGGATCAATTGCTGAAAAGAAGAAAGTAAGGCTGTATCTGCTTCCCCTTGGTCAAAATGAAAAGGGAAGTGTGGAGAAAAGTACATGGTGTGTGTACACAGGCTCATGATCCTTCTCCTCCAGGTGTGGAATAAAGTTCTCACAGAGATGTCCTCCTGGCCAGTGCTTGGGGTTGGGACACACTGCCTGTGTCAGTCTGCGCCAGATCTTCTCCGAAATTTATCCAGGGCAAATCCAGGTTATGGATCCTGCAAAAGGTCACTCCTCCCTTTAATTCCACTCAGTGGCATTTGTATCTTCCAGCATACAACCTGGAGCAAGCTTTCTAATGGAAATGTTCTGAAAATATCAGGTGGCAGGATGAAAACATCACCTGAGCAGTATGTTTGTCACCTGTTAGATACACTACAGCTGGATCAATACAAGTATGCTAAGTGGGATGGAAAAAGGTTAGGTAGTCAAAATTTGTATTGTGCCTGTTAGATTTCAAATGTGGAGCAAAACCAACAATCAGACATTGAGGATTTCAAGGGAAGACCTTTGCTGCTGAGGTGGTTAAGGTGCTCAAATGTAGACAAGGCCTATTCCAAAACACCAGATCCTGAGTCCAGAATGTCACCCAACAGGCAACAGCAATTCACAGGATTAATCAGTTCTCTCCTTTGTACTTACTCTTCAGGTTTGGATTTTTATTCTTTCAGTTTGCATTGGCATGAGTAGTCTGAGACCTGCAAAGCCAGGTGATTCAGGGAATAAATGGAAGACTTAGACAATGCCTGGACTATGCTGGTGTCCTGCGCAATTGCTTATTTTAAAGGAACAAACATGATGGCAAAAAGAGGGACAGGTGGGACAGGCCCCAGTGTGAGTCACTTTGCACCCCCTTTTGTATATTTACCTTTAATTTTTTAAACACACAAAGATGATGTTAAGTATTAGGAAAAAAGAACAAAAAGAAGATGGCACCATTTACTGGAAGACTTGATTTTCTTTTGTGTGTATGGACACATCCAAGACCTTTTCTACCAGAGGAGATCCATGCAACATATATGTCTCTGCATTGCCCATTTTCTTCCTTTCCTTTCTCATTCTTTGTCCTTCCAGATTTGCTTTCCTTGCTAAAGTGTGAATGGCCCTGTTGTGCAGCTCTAAGGACTCTTGAGAGATGCAAATGAATTTCAGAGTCATAGACATTTTTACAGAAGTACAGACACAGTTCCACTGTCAAGGCTAAGCTGAGTCCAGAACAGGTATTCCAGCTCTTCATCAAACGTAGAAAGTCGATCCTTATCCTCCCTGTAATGCCTGTTGAGAAGGTAGGCGGTGGGTAAAAAAGGTGCATAGATTTTTGATGATGGGGTGGTTAACAGCTAGAGCAAATGACTGAAAGAAACCATTCTCCATCTCATCCTTCTCCCTCCCCCAGCCCTCAGGTGAAAGTTTGGTGCCTTACTGAGAGATCTGTTGCTCTCACACAAGAGCTACCAAGCTCAGCCCTAAACTGAGAAGGTAATGGCTGTAATAGGAAGGTGCTCAAACTACTTGATCAAAGGGGGAACTCCCTCCTACCCTTTCATTCAGTGACTCTATTAACAGTACATAGACAATCTTCTGGAGGATTTTTATCATCTCAGTCCTCCATTAGCTTGTGACTCGTTAAAAATGGAGTCCCTAAGAAATGTGGCATTTGGTGCATTTCTTGTCTTCAATGAGCTTAGAGGAATAGCTCATTGGTCTCTAATTTATCAACATTCACTAAAATTTCAGAGAGTTGCACACTGCAGGAAAATAGATTTCATATCTAATGGCCGAGATTAATTTGCAGTTATCAGTATCCTAGGAATTTAGGTTTGCATTACAATCCCCCTTTTCATTAATTGCTACACTTGTTCTATTTCATTTCTCTAAGAACCTGAGTTAGAATGATACATTTGGGTTTAAAACTCACACAGTTTATAGTTTTAAATTTCAGGAGTAATAATCACATCTTTCAGGTAGCACATTCTCACCCTGTTTTGGAAGGGCACTCCTCAGGTGAGGATCACAGAATGCTGTCTCCTCAAAAATCCTCATACTGCAGGGAAATTACATTACAAAACTAAAACAAGCCTCTGAAGATGGAGGCAAAGTTAAGGCTACACAGCAGCAATTTAAAGTAAAATATATTATAGAACTAATGCAATTATTCAAACCCCAAGAATTACAAACTCTGGAAATTATAGAGTAAAATTGAATTTAACAAGAAATCCAAATAATGCTTGGAGAAAATATTTTCTAAATCTGTAACTGTCTAGAAGTCACAGTATTTGTTTGCCTAGTATGTGCTGTTTGTATGTGCTTTTGAGGGTGAATCATACCTTTCTACTTCATGGTGTGTAACTTGAAAGTTCATGAGAAACCTCTCTCTGTTCTGCAAGGAAGAGCAAAAAATACAGCAAGTCTTTAAAAACCTCTTAATCATATCTAAGTCCACAAATGTAGAACTATCTCGATATGAACTGCATGTTTTTGCCTGGTTACAGTCACCACAGTAACACCCATGGAGCTGTTAAATAGCTCATCTTCTGGAAAAAAAAAGAACAGGGTAAAGCATAAATTAGAAAGCAATATACATACCAGATATCTGCAATGCATCACAGGAAGCTCAGGGGTACCTGATGGAATCTGACAACAGGTCAGTGCAACAAGCACACGGGAGGCTATGGCTTTTGGCTGCAGCCTGGGACCTCTGCAAGTCTGGAGGGGGAGCAGCTAGGAGGACCTTCAGAGATTTAAAGCATCCAGGGGCAGCTGCTTGGGGATGCAAGGACTGGAGATTCCTGAGCCTTCATTAGGTATGTGCCTCTCTGCCCCTCCCAGGACAAGATGTGTGACTGGGCTGATGGAGCACGTGCAGGGTGTGCGAGGAGCCAGACCCAGCTCCACAGCAGAACTCTCCCTAATCCCTGACAACATATCAAACCTTGTCCATCCAAGGAGCAACGTTAAAAATGTTAAGCAGATCCTGATGATGCATTAGAGCAACAGCACAGAAATGCCAACACAAATGACAAACCTCACAGAGGCCACTCAATAGAAATCTTCGGTCTGCCAAGAGGAGGTAAGAAAAGGTGTTCATCAGCAGTACCAGGAACACCAGGTTTTGTAGCCTAGAAAGAATCCTGAACCAAGAAAGCTTAAACTCCAATCCCTCCTGTGCCATTCACAGCTGTGCTTTCTCTCAATGACTGTCATGTTTGCTATGTGTACACAACTGAGATGAAATACTATTCATTACAGAGGGGTTGGTTGTAGCTCCCGTAGGCAAAATTGATGTTAAAGTCTGTGTGCACATCAGACTGAAAAAGCAAAGTATATTACCCCCAGACTTAAAGTACTACCTCTCCGAGTAAAATATTCACATGGCAAGGGATTACCTGACATCTACTAACTATTTCCTGGTACAAGAGTCAGACTGCCCAATTGCAACTTGGATCAGTGACCAATCCCATTTTGCATCAATCTCCCCCAGGGGCACAGAGGCTGAAGCCCTGTTCTGCTGGGAGTAAAGAGGAGCTGAGTCTCTCTCACTCTCACACAATATTGTTCATATTGGCCTGATTCACTCACAATAAGACACAGCGAGCCTCATATCCCTAGAAGAACTGCATTTCAGAAAGTTTTTGCTGGAATGCAACTTCTCTTGGTTGATGATTGAACCACAGGCTGAGTGTTCTTAACCTCTGCTGCTGCCATGATATTACTGCCCAAACCATGAAAAATTGACATTTCTTTAAAAGCCATAGGCTCTTCCTGGTCTTGAGAGGAAAAAAACCCACCCAGAGCTTTAGCCACTGTCAGTTCTGCCCCACCACAGCATGTCTGAGACCAGCAGTCACAGGAAGCTCCCAAATTAAGACTGCACATTGCTCCTGCAGTGCTGTTGCCCCAGCATCTCCTTGGAAGGAACATATTGAAGCCTATAGTAGCTGTTCTCACTCCTGGATCTACAACCAGCTTGTTTGTTAACTTCTTTGTTCAAAAATCTTGTCATCAGGCTTACCCAGACAGGAATTATTTCTTTTCCTCTGCCATTGTTAATGGATAACTCTGTCATGGTTGTTAAAATGGCATACGTGGGATGAGTCAGCACGTGAAGGTAACACACATAGAGGACCTGGAATTTCTTCCTTATTCCTTCTGCCTATCTTCTGAAGGGCCTGGTTTTGGTTAGCCAAATGTCAGGTGGTGCTTCAGAGAAACAACCAGGTGGGCTGAGGCACAAGTTGTCCCAGGAAGACAGGGGTTCATTGCTCCACTTGCTGCTGGGGGGGAAGGCTCAGAGCTGGGAGGCAGTTCAGGCAGCAACACAAATATGTTAGGAGAAAGTTGCCAAGGGGAGAAATTGAGTCTCATTGAGCACATGGTGCCTCACTGTCCATTTCAATTCTAAATTCTGCTTTAAAATGTAACTTACTGTTAGACCTCTGAAACACAATGAATTTTGTAAGTCAGACTCACTCCTAGAGCTGCTTTGTGACAGTGTCCAAGCAAGGATTTTTAATCAAGTGGAGGCTGAGCACACATGTAGGGAACATGTTCAACAGACATGCTGTAATGATCTCAGAATGATAAACTTTAACACAGTTTAGTTCTGCATACTAATGAATAGATGCCTGTATAGACCTCTGGACAATCCAGTTTAAAAGAAATTGAAAAAAGTCAATTCATCTCCCTGCAGAGTTTCGTTATCCAATTACACAAAGCATTAAGCATATCATTGTAATTAAAACATTTTTGTCATTTCTCTCATACAGATTTTTTCCCCCTAAGTTTAACCCTAAATCTTTTTGCTTTATGGTAATTCTCCTGGGAATAATTACTGAATTTCCACAGCAGTAATTTGGGTAGCATAAGAACATGTAACCTCAGCCTTGCTCCCTCCATCATAATGAAGATCTTGCCTAGAAACATACTTCTCCCCCTTCACATTATTTAATACATGACACATGATCAATAACGTGAAACTGCAGAAAACTTTCTCATATGATAATTCTATTGATTTTTAAGAGAAATAATTAAGCTAACTGTTAAGACCGAGTTCATCAATACAATCTGACTCCTTTGTTCCTCCCTACTGAGTAGGACAAATCAATCAGGGTTATGAAACAGCATAACCAGTTTTCTGGAGCTATTGCACCACTCTGACAACAGACTGAATAGCCATTTTATGCCCTGCTGTTCTCTCCTTGCTCTCACATCCCCCTGCACACATCTCCACAGCTCCAAACCACAACCTTCTCCTGATTCTTCTCTTATTGCATTGTACATTCCTGAAAATCTCCATCTCCATTCTCTTCTCTGTGATCCCTCAATTTGCTTCTTCCTCCACCATCAGGTTCCTTTGCAAAATAAGGAATGCAATTTTAGGAAAGACATATTGTATTTTCCCATATCTAAAGGAGGTGGAATGCCAAATTGTGTTAAATGCCAAATTTCTTTCCACTTTGATGACAGAAGCATGTCTGCAAATTGGTAACTCTGCTCAGACTGTACTTTAACATCAGGACTTTACTAATTCTCTGCAAGCCAAAACAGTCCCCTGCTAGAAAGTGAAATTGGAAAGCTTCTTCTGGAAGAAAAGCAACTTCTCCACAGGGATGGCTGGCTCTCATTTGCTCTCATACTCTGATGCCCCTATGACCTGTGCCATAGTTGAAATAAAATCTCTCCCCATGTGAACCTGCACATTTGTCACTCCCAGTGATCCCACCAATGCTCTCATCAAGCAGGTGGTGAGTGACCCGTGCTGCCACGGAGCTGCTCCTGCACCCAAGTGGTTGGAGTGAGGAATCTCTTCTGTGGCATCAGGCAGTTAAGTCAGGCACAATGTAATCACTGACAAAGGTACACCACGAGTAAGCAGTGTGTGCAACCAGAGAAGAGGTTCTTTAGAGCTTCTCGATGAAGGTCCTGTAAAATATTCAAGGATTTGGTTGTTTACAAGTGACACTACAGCATGTGTATAGGTCCCAGATTGTTCACCTCTGCAATAAGTGAGAAAAAGCCCAAAACAGCAGGTTGATGGGACTCAAGATTTAATACATTCTGCAAAATGCACTCTTTACATGGAACAACAGATTCCAAACATTAGCACTGGTTTATGCTGAAGAAATGGCTGAACATGGTGGAAGAATTACAGAATATGGGGAAGAAGGAAGAATTACAGAATATGCACAGCCCAAATCAGACACAGGTGGCACAGTGAGGCACAGCAGCCCTAGCAGATCCATTACTCCCCACTCAGCAGAGTCACAAACAATTCTGTACTGGCAGAAACATTCATCCACAACATTCCTGAGACCGACTAGTGTTCACAAGTTGCAGGATTTTCCTCAGAGGAGTAGGAACTAGTGTGTGCCTACACTTGACAATGTTATTTCAATTCCAAGACAGGTCACAGATAATTTATAAATCTCCCTGAAAAATAATGCTCTTTCTGGAGGTTTTTGTACCTATTCAATAGACATGCAACTCGATGGCCCAAGAAATTACTTTCTATAAACTGCTTTATTTTAAAAATAACTTTTGTATATATGTATTTCAAAGGCTTATTTACAGTACATACAGTTATTAACTCTGTTAGGTGCATGGGCAGATGTGCAGATCAGCACATGTAGCTCTCAGATTAATGTCATTTTAAGCTGCTTACATAGTTCCAAAATCCCCAAGATTTGGCCCAGTTGATATGGCTCTAACAGGTGCATTTGGAACAACAAATGTGTTACGGATCAGAACAACATCAGAAGTCTTCATCAGGTCTGTGTCCACACTTAGCAAGACTTCCTTCTAACAATTTACACTGTGCCTGTCACTGCAACACGAGTATTTAACAAGTGCTGCCATCAAGGATTAGAAGATTCTCTTAAATAGGTGAAACTTGATACACTAAACACCGTAAAAGCATTTCTTTTTGTCGTGTTTAAAAAATAAAATTATGGCATGTCTTGGCTTGCCTTTCAGGTGCCTAAAATCCAACCCCAGTGTGTGCACCCAGCTCCTACTAAATGCAATGAGATATGCAAGACACTGTCCATCTGGCCTTCACTAAGTGAAATGAAACACAGAAAAGAGCATAAAAAAAAAAAGAGGAAAAATAAAAGTGCAGATTTTGCTAGGGATTACATAGCAACAGAGCCAGAGGTTGAACTGCAGAACCCTGCCCACCTTCCCCACATGCTTAAGACTACATTCACTGTGGGGAATTAGGGCAAACTGGGGAAGAGGCAGTGACGTTGATAAGAAAGCAAAATGGATTAGGAAGCAGTGACATTATGGTGGGCCAAAAATGGACAATCCAGGAAGAGAAGAAAAAAAGAAAAAAAATTTTGAATAACAGATGAAAACCACTGAGAGCTACCATCAGAAAGGAAGTTGAGGTGATGAAACAGCAAGCGTAAGTAACAGGAGATGCACTGATGAGAGGCATTTTTCAGACATGCTAAATAGCTGATTGTGAAAATGTTTTTCAGCAAATACACAGATGCCTTGTTTGTCTCCAGTAGGTGTACTTATCCTGTGGCATACAATGGCCTGGCTGGCAGGCTGATGTTGAGGGAAGACAAATCTTCTCTTTACTCGTCATCCAGCCTAGCCCCTAATCACCTTTGCAGCTGCCTCAAAAATATTATCACGGAGCATTCATCGCTGACAGCACATGGCAAAACCCAAAAGGCAACTGTGATCGTGCCCTCAGAGTTCTGAGAAGAAGTATGACGTTAAATTCTGTATGAAAGCCATGGAAAGACTTAACACCATAGGGCAGACTCCTCACACACACTGCTGAAGCTGCTGGCACTTAGAGCACACAGTGAGCATAAAGCAGAAAGGTGCTGTGACTGTCCCAGAATTGGACACCTCACACCTAGGTGACAACCAGTGTCTCACCAGTGAAGTCCAGCACAGTCAACATGGCCTTGCTTCTTAGGGTAGAGAGGGACTCAGAATAGGAGAGAGGAATGGACCTCTGGGACAAAAACAAGGGAATGTGGAAGACAGCAAGAATGGGTATGTCCATCCTCCTGAGCCCTATTTGTCCTTTTGTGAAATTACCAAACACTCCAATAAGTTGAAAGACCAGATAAGCTGTTTTTCCCTTCTGGGGCCTGTTTTGCATATGCCTGAAAAAGGTCCAAACACATCCTTATCCTGCAAAATACCAAAAGCATTCTCTGCAGGCTTCAGTTAACACCACCTCTCCACAAAACCCATCTTCTGGATTACCAAACCTCCTCCTTACACAGCTCTATAAAAATCAAAGCTGTCCGACACACTTTATTACCCCAAACCAGCATTTATCAAAGCTTCATTTTTGAAATCTGACCATTGTGAAACTACTGCTAAAGGGGAAAAAACAGGGTCTTGGTCTTGGCAGTTGTACCTATGCATCTGGAGAAAGACCAGGCAGAACTCCTGCTGCTGGCACTAACAAAATTCCACCCTCCAAGGGCACCAGAACACATGGATTCACATGGCAGAGGGATGAATCCACCCCCATGTCCTACCACAGCTCAATATCGGCACAAATCAGAAGAAAAAAGCACACAGAAAAGGTTGCTTTGCTTTTTCACCCCTTGGTACCCAAGCCTTTTGCATTCCACTGCCGAGCCCCAGTCTTGGAAACAGCCATCAACTGTCCACAGCCTTCATCACTTGACAACTAGAGCCAGCTACAGGGATCTGCATCCCTGGAGGGCTGTGCCTCCCAAGGAGGATGAGAGAGGCAGAGAAGGGGCATCATGAGCTGCGGCCACAGATCTGCTCAATGTGGTAGATCTCCTTAGGACAGTTATCAGACAAGATGAGAGGAGCATCCTCTGTTATCACAACATCATCCTCAATGCGCACACCAATGCCACGAAACCTCTCTGGAGCACTCATGTCATCCTCAGGGATATAAATGCCTGAAAGAAAAAAGGGAATTAAACCACACAATGCTCTCCAGAATAACACCTTTCCCTTACTGCACCACCACGACAGCAGGTTGTCTTTTCAGCAACATGAGTTTGATCCCAAAAATCTTCAGTTAGGCAAGTTACTCTCTTTCCCCTCACTCATGGCTCTTGGTGGGCAGGGAAAGGGAAGTGTCCCTCTGTGTCTGCAGACACTATCACTTTAATAAAAACTTCCACAACTACCCCTGGCCTTTCCACACTTCTTGCTTTCAATGCTACGTTCACAATGATGATTTTACCAATGTTCTATATATAGAGGGAGAAGAGCCAAGAATTAAATATCAGCTTCCAGCTGACAGCTCCAAATCCAGTGACAAGCAGAAAGATTCGTCGCAGTAAGCCTAATTTGCAAAGCTAAGTAGCGAGTGCCTGTAACTGGAGACTGCAGTGCTTGAGACTTATACCACCAGTGACTGGTAGTTCAGTTGCAGGAACACAGCACACAGCACAAGTGAATCAACACTGCTTTTGTGCACTGCCATTGACCTATGCTGCAGTCTGAGGTCTATACTACTCTGCTTCCTGAGTTTGCTCTCATAATGTGTTACCTGGGCTCTGTTTGGGAAGGAAATAGGGTTTTCTGAAAGTGTAATGACTTTGGGAGGGGAATAACTTAAGGCTTTCCAATACTGTAATAATTTGCAGTTTCACCAGAAAGCACTGAATGCTTTGGTTTGAGTGACCAACTAATCGAAAAGCAATACTGTTATTTGTCCACCAACTGCATGTCTTTTTACCTGGTTCAATGGTAATCACCATGCCTGGCTGGAACAGGAGCGATCGGGATATATCTGGGGTATCATGAACGTCCATGCCCAAGTAATGGCCCACGTGATGTGGGCAGTACTTTCGAACAGCCTGGCAGAACACAGAACAAAGTGTCACAGAGGCACTTAAACACAGCCCAAACTCTTGTTCCAATACAAAAGATGTGGAACAGAGAGAGAATAGTTATGTGCTTAATTAGCAGTCTTACTGCCATGAACAGGACACCAGAGGCTGCCTTGCATTTACCAGAACTGGATGGCACTCAAAACCCACCAGTACCAGGTTCCTGTTATGTCATAGAATAATTTAGGTCACAGAATCAACCGGGTTGGAAAAGACCTCCAAGATCATGAAGCCCAACCCTACTGCGGTTACTAGACCACGGCACTAAGTGCCACATCCAGTCTCAGCTTGAAAACCTCCAGGGATGGTGAATCCACCACCTCCCTGGGCAGCACATTCCAATGCCTGATTACTCCCTCAGTAAAAAAGTCTTCCTAATATCTAACCTAAATCACCCCTGGCAGAGCTTGAGTCTGTGCCCTCTTGTCCTGCTGCTGGTTGCCTGGGAGAAGAGACCAACCCCCACCTGACTCCAACCTCCTGTCAGGGAGTTGTAGAGGGTGATAAGGTCTCCCTTGAGCCTCCTCTTCTCCAGGAAGAATGTGCTTATGAGCACATTGCAGACTGCCTTTCCCCCTCCCTGAAAAGAACAGCCCAAGCCCATCACCATCTCAGCCTGCCAGGCAAGACATCAGTTTTCAGCTCACTGAGCT
>NW_008655339.1:4643-5023 GCF_000695815.1 Acanthisitta chloris | reverse complement strand
GCACATCCAGCTGCTGCATGATGTGGCAGAGCAGTCTCCGATGCACAGCACAGAGAACGCTGTGCTGGTTTCACTCAGTAGCTACAGCACGACTTTAACCCACCTCCACAGGGCACAGACATCGCCTCCCCCCGCACTACCCTAATGCCCATCCCTGCAGAGCAGGAACCACAGAGCTAACCCCTCCCTCCCCGCGCTCCCCATTCCCCGGGCACCGAGCAGCAGTCGCGGCTCTCGGCTGGCTGCCCACCTGCCGCGGGACAGCGGCACGACACCCCGAGCAGGGACGGGACAGGGGGCAACAACGGGGTCAGATTGAAGCAGGGAAAGTCTAGGTTGGATGTGGGAAAAAAGCTTTATACTATAAGGGAGGTGAGACA
>NW_008655339.1:0-4558 GCF_000695815.1 Acanthisitta chloris | reverse complement strand
GTCCCTGCCCAGGGCAGGGGGTTGGGACTAGATGATCTAAAAGGTCCATTCCAACCCCTGAATTCTATGATTCTATGATTCTAACTGCAAACCAATCCTGTTTATCCACAGGCTCAGTGCTGAAGGCACTCCAGCTTTCCAGTCTTCACTGGGCAGCTCTGTGACTCCAAATAGTGGCACAAAATGGTGCAGAAGAGGCAGCAAGTGGCATGACAGAAAAGAATGGGCTGCACCTTTTGGTGGCACTGCAGATTTATGCTGTGTTAAGCAGATCACAAAGCTACAAGTAACTGCTTGCAGCCAGCCCTGGATGCAAAGTCTTGTGCTAGTTCCCACATCCCTACAGTTCCCTTCAGGCCTAGAGCTGTATCTGCACTGGCAGGTAGTGCAGAGCAATGGGAATGGATCTGCAGAGTGAAACTGCAAGAGCTGAGGAACAAATATTTGCACTATGTGCATATTAGACTTGGGGGTTACTTGAGACCAAGGTATGTGTTAAATGGTTGAAACACATCAAGTTTAGCCCTGTCTGACAGAAATCCAGTCCTGCACTGAGACCAGCCCACAACATGAATTAAAGCACAGTGCATGGCAGCAATTAGAAGAGACATCTCAAAGGCACATTCCTGACCCAAATTAAAGCCACTAGCATTACCCAAGGAGAAAACAATCAGACTTAATAGGGGTAAAGTGGAGTAAAACCAACTTTAAGTACCTTGAAGAAAAGGCTGTCAGAGACGCTGCTCTTTAGGACTCCCAACTCTTTCAGTTTCTGTCCAATAAGGCTCAGCATGAGGCTGTAGATATTTTCCAGATTCATGCCTGGGGAGCAGAGGCTCAAGCAGGACTTCTGGATATCCAAGACAGCCTGGTATAGTTCTGCTTGGGGTTTAGTGAACCTGAAGGTCATTGAGAAAAGGAACAAAGGATATATTTCACAATTAAACCTCTAATCAGAACATATTTTGGGAACAGATACAGCTCAGTGTTGGAGCAGGAAAAGTCAGAAAGCAAAGCAACTGTGCCTTACATGAATGGCCAGACAAGGAATCCCTGCACATAACACTGTGTAGAGGCAGGGTTACTCAGCTGAGAATCCAACCCCCAAGTGAAGCAAGGCAAAGCTACTACAGGAAAAAGAACACACAGGAAACATACAGGAATCAAGCACACAAACACAGGGATATCACACCAGCAAATTCACAACTGGCAGAGCCATGTACACGTCAAGTAAAACTCCAGTTTTCTCACACACAACTGGAGTCAGCACAGCTGAATCCACAAAAGCCCTCTCTGCACTTTCAACATGCTGAAATAGCTGAAAACAGTAATATAATCACACATATTCGTGCAGTAATTAATGAGGCAGTGGGGAATACAGCTTCTCACACTGAAAGATTAGTTTATATACTTTGATTACTCTGAAGAACCATGGAATGGGCCACATTAAAAGTACTCACAGAGAGATTAAACACACATACACTCAATACATCAATTACTTAAGAGCTCCTCAAAGTTCTTCAAAAAACCTTATTGCAGCATACCTTCCGTTGACAGGCCAGGTACGTGTGATGTCACTTACATAGCAGGAAAATTCACATCCACCATCTAGCAAGACCAGTTCACCATCCTGGAAAATAACAGGAAAAAGTTATCTGTGGGTCAGTCCCGTTATTAATTCAATTGATTTCTCTGAGAGCAGGAAAGGAGATTATGTTTTTATTTTTGCAAAGCTATTCCAGTTGGATTGTTTCTCTGCAAGCTAGTCTCTGACTGTCACGCTTATTTACTGTCTGAACTCTTCACCTACTGATGATTTTCAAACACTTTGGACTAAAAAAAAAAACATTTGCCTTGAACTATTCTGCTCTGAGACACAAGTTCTATCATACCAGAACTGACTTCAACAAATTACACCAGTGACTCCTTTCACTAGAAGTTTTCTGCTAGTGACTGAGACAGAAAGGTTTTGCACCAAAACCATCAATTTCTGAGCTACTCACAAGATCACTAACAGCCACAGGCTTAGCCTTATCATAGGCTAGGAGGACCCAGGCAAATCACTTCTCTGACAGTGTATCACTGCTGTAAATGCACTATTAAATAGCTTGTACCATCTTCCCTGTTCTCTTCTAGGACTTTCTGAACTTCTCCAAGATATCCTTCTGAATCTATCTGGTGATGAAGAAAAAAACTTATGGAGATGTGAACCTGCAAGTCACTTCTGCAAAAGTGTTCCACATCAGTTAAACCACTGACTACACATCTGCCAAAGAGTCACACAGCAAAAAGACCAAGGGCCAGGGACAAAACCACTGCTTTGCTTTCCCTCCTCAGAGGGCCTAGCAACAAATAGCACAGTGAGATCTGTAAAAAGGTCGGATTAAATTGTCTGTAGATTTACAACACATGTGATCTAAGGACTTTTATACATTCACTCCACAGACCCATGACTGTGCCAGCAGCCATGATGTAGAATGACAAGGAATAATTCTAGCATGCTAAGGGAAAGAATAAGGAGCAGAACTACACTGCTAGTGCTGCTTCCAGTGCTATCTAGTATCATTGTATACAGTTAAGTGTCACAAATAGATACACAGCAGATAAACTGGCAGTGAGCAAATCTCACTGTCCCACTAAACAGGCCATTAACTATCCACTTAAACTGTACTTCCCAACTTTTTCAGAACAGCTGGTTCAGTACTTTAAGCTAAATCTGAAACTGTATTACCTGCTCTCTTCCAAGCAATTAAGCAAGCTAAGTAACAATTCATTGGCCAAGGGAATTCAGCCTGTGGCTTGATTGTCCAGTAAATGCCTTATGTTGTACTTTTTGTCCTTTTTCTTTAAAGCTGAGCCCACTAAGTGGTGGACTGAATGAAGCCTTCAGATACCTTCCAAATTAGACACTTTGTTAGTCTATTTGGCAACAAGATCTTTAGGCAGTAGCACACAAAGGAAAAGAAAGAATCAAGTTTATGGGCTTAACCTCCTACTTAATAGTTTGCAAAAAACCACAAGTGACAGTCATTTAACTGAACAACTTTAACAGAAGCAACTGGAGGTACATCAGCACGCCTGACCTTGGATGACAAAACAACAAAGGAGGCTTCTTTCTGCCAAAAGCAGCCTGTCATATCTTTTGTACATTTGTCTCTGCAGATTATTTCAAGGTCTGCTAGCATGCCAGCTTCAAGAAAAGACAATGCTAGTGGGAAAGTTTCATCCTGCATTCAGACAGAGGAAAAATATGCTCCTCTGAAAAATGAATAGTGAGCAGAGCAGTGGGGGAATACTGCTCCTGAAAATACTTATCTAAAATACAAAGGCCTATTGTCAGGAAAGCTGGAGAGGCTTCAATTCAATAATGAGAATCTTCAAGTAAGACAAAACATGCTAATTTACCTAAATCCATATAATCTACCTCTTGACATTTAACACTGATTCTTTCCCTGCTTTGCTGGCCTACATGGAGACCAAAATGCTTTTCAGCTTCACCAGGGCAGTAATGCACTATTGCCCCCTCATGCTGCAAAGCAAGGCCAAGCAATGCAAGGGACAGCAGACCACCCAAGGTGCCTTCACTCCACCTTCTGCAGTGGTTCCCCTCTTTTGTGAGGCCAGTAACACCCCCAGCACTGCACACTGCTGCACAGTGTGAGAGCTGATGTGCTTGCTAAATTACTTCCAACCTTGTTTGCAAGTCCTTCCCCTGTTCAGAAAATACTGCATCAAGTGCTGAGAGGAGAGAAAGAGAAGTTAATCTGCCAGTGACAGTAAAACTAACCAGTGCAGAAGTCCTTCCCCCGCTAACTTAAAAAATATATACTTAAGTGCTCTGATCTGCTCAATCAAAACAAAGAGGGGCTAAGGGACACACGTGTGTCAAAGAACTGCATTTCAAGTTACTAGACAGCATGGGGGTTACCTTGATGAGCTGATTGTTCTTCACATAGTGCAAAGTGTTTGATCTGTTGCCACCAGCAACAACAGGGGGGTATGCCAGGATGTCAGCACCACGAGCCCGGCACTCGAACTCAAACTGGAATAACAGTTCAGAGAGGAAGAGACCATTACTGCTGATCCACGTGATTAACTGCACCAGGGCTACGATACTTCATGTCCTACAACTGTTTTCTTAACTTGTACAACACAAAGTGAAGCTGGAAAGTGAATTTTCTAAATGAGAGCAGTTTTGAATTTTTCCAGGAACTCTGGAGAAAAAACAGTACAATCCACGTGTTTTAAGTCTGCATCTGGTCTCATGGAAGTCCTTTCTGGTGTAAGCTGTTCAATACCATATCAGACATTCATTATGGTGTCACACATTCAGGTGAGGATTTCTTCTTATATAAAGTAATGCTCTTAGCTGCCATAAGACATTGCAAATTTTCAAAGAACCTAAATGTCAGCATGACAACAGTTATGTTTTGTCGCTGTCTTGTAAAATTACAAAGTACCAGTATATTTACAGCAGTATCTGTTTTCATGACTGTTGAGTTATGAAGGTTTGAAAGCCAGCACTACCTTGATCATAGAAACACAGAATCAACCAGGT
>NW_008655338.1:39261-40126 GCF_000695815.1 Acanthisitta chloris | reverse complement strand
AACGGGGTGTGCACCCACCCCAGACTCCGGCTGTCCATTCCACTTAGGCAGTGTGGCGAGAGCAGCCCCCCCGTGCCCTGTGGGGCTGACAATGAAACTGCTGGGCTGTGTTTGCGCAGGGGCTCAGGGCACAATGGGCAAAGGGCCTGACGCGCCGCTTTCCTTTCTGCCCCCAGACAATGTCCCTGCTTGGCCCAGGGATTAGGGACCCAGCCTTTCCCAGGGCACCCACAGCCTTTGCCAAGGTTGAGGCTGGTGGGAAGGAGGTGCCAGGGTGAAGTAAGGATTTGCCAACTGAGAGCTAAGGGGCACTGATGTCCTCACACTGGGACACAGGGCTCACCTGGAGATGCTTCTGCCCCTCCACCTGGGGCTCTGCCACCATGGATCCCTACACTGGCCAGGCTCTGCCTTGCATGTCCCCAGCTGGCAGGACAAGGTCTCAGTCTGCACAGGCAGGACTCTGTGTGGGGTGGGAGAAGGTTAGATTGAGCAAGAGGAGTGAAGGAGGTGGTGGTACAGCTACAGCTTGGTCCATCCATGCTCTGGGAGATGTGCATCATCCTGCAGAGGCTCCTGTGTTGGCTCCAGACTGGGCAGTGATGGATCTGTTACACTTGCAATGCCCTGGACATGTCTCCTGCCTTGACAAAGGGCTCCCTGTGCTCCCTGCTCACCTCACACTTGGGCAGGGGACACCATGCACAGCAAGAGGGGAGCAACTTTGGGGCAGAGCTGTCACCTGGGCAGCATGACCAGCCCTGCCTGGAACTGCACCATGCCATGCAGATATCCCCAGTGCCTCCCACCAGGACCTGGGCTGGATAAGTTCAGCACAGGCTGGAAAGGAAGAAGAGTGCCCGGC
>NW_008655338.1:38139-39198 GCF_000695815.1 Acanthisitta chloris | reverse complement strand
GGGTACTCCCCACCTTCAGCTGGGCAGGTGCCACACTGGCCTCTGGGCAAGGGCTATCCCAGAGCACCTCAAACGTTTCCAGGAAAACCCCAGGCCTCCTGGGGGTCCTGAGCATGGGGTCAGCATCCCAAGAGACCCCAGCAGGGCCGGTGATGGGGAATGCAGCGTGGGCAGCTGGGAGTGGTGTTAGGACCCTTGGTATCAGCAAAAATCGGGGACTGAGGGGCGACAGCAAGGACGGGCTGGGGGCAGGACTCGTGGGTCCTCTTCGTGTCCCCCTCTACTACTCGACGGCGACTCGGGCAGCGTCTCCCCGTCCGCTCCGAAGCTCGATGCAGGGCCGCGCCGATGCCTGCGGGTCCCAGCAGAGGGTGCAGCCTGGCAGCAGTTGGAGCTGGCTCCAGCTCAGGGACAGTAGTGGCCCGTGGCCGGGGACAGGCGCTGGGGAGGCGACCCCCAGCTTGCGGTGCCCTGGGTGTTCGCAGTAGGGAGGGGGAGACCTTCTGGCAGCTGCAGGGTTCCCCCCCATTGCTGTGACCCCTCACCTGGGCTATGTGGACGCTGGTTAGTTTGGGGTGCTATGGGGTGTGAGGGCAGTCTGGGGCTGTGGGGTGCAGACACTGTGGGTTGTATTATAGAGCTCCATGATGTACAGCATCACAGGATATGTGGGATGCTGCAGGCTGTTACGAGGTGTGCATATGGGGTGTGCAGGCACTGCATGGTGTGCTACAGGATCTGTGGGGCACTGGTTGTGTGACATGAGGAGCACTCAAAGAGGCTCTTTGAATAAAAGCACTGAGGGAGGGCACAGGGAAGAGATCCAGATGCAGGCTGTGCCCCTTTTTGCTTCTCAGTACATCCCACACATTGGGATGTGTCTCATCCCCTGCTCAGTACATTCAGGGCAGCCACATGGAAGCCACAAGCCACATCAGGAGACAGTGGATCAGTGGGGTCACTCATGAGGGGTCCTTCTTCATTGCACCCCAGAGTGCTGATGCAGCCTGTCCTCCCTGGGGCATCTCCCAGCACCTCTGGGCAGTCTCTGTCACCAGT
>NW_008655338.1:36251-38105 GCF_000695815.1 Acanthisitta chloris | reverse complement strand
GCCCTCAGCCATACCTGCCCAGCTGAGGACAGGGGCAGGGGGAGGGCGGTAAGGGTGCAGCCAGCGACTCTGCTCAAGGGCAGCTGTTAATACTGCTGTGGGAGCTGGTTAGCACTTGCCCAGGGCCTCCTGCATAGGCTGATTTAATAAGGGCTCCTTGTTGCTCCTGGCTCAGCCCGTTCTCTGTGCTAGCAAAACAGATCAGGTTTCTCCATGCCACCAGGCACAGTGTGGCAGCCGACAGCCCGGGGGCACAGTGGGAGCACAGGGTCACCCAAGTGCTCCATGCCAAGCCCAGACCATGCCAGCCACAGTCTGGCTGTGAGGTTGTACCCCATGCCTTGTGCAGGACCCGGTCTTCGGACAGTGCAGGGCTTGAAGAGCTAAGCAGGCTGAAAGGCAGCCACAGGAGAGGCGAGGCTGAAAGGCAGCCACAGGAGAGGTGAGGCAGGTGTGGCCCAGGCATTCTGATGCTGATGCCACACCTGGGACACCTCTGGGGCTTGTGGCAACACACTCTTACCCACTGCTTTTATGAGTCTCTGGGCTAGCTGACCAAGGCAGCACAACTGTGGATTGTCATTCATCTGGCTGACACCGTGGGCTAAGCCCTGGTCACCCCCAGCAAGGCCACTAGCCCATCTCTTCTCATTCCCAACCCTGCTGGGGGCTGCACTGCCACCCCGGGGGGCAGGAGGGCTGGGGGCTGGGCCAAGCAGGAGCAGATGGAGCTGGTGCCGGCCCCTGTTTGTCTTTCTCCCAGTTGCCTGGTGCTCTGTTTGTTCTGGGGATGGCTTCCTGCTGCCAGGGCCAAAACAGGTGGCTTTTATTTGCAGGGTCTGGCTGATTAGATCAGAGGTAGTGTGTCGTTGCCCCCAACCAGCCCCACTGCTCCCTTCTTCCTCCCATTTCTCCCCCAGCCTCATTTCCCTGAGAAAGCATCCTCCTTGGCAAGAATACAAACACCCCATTCCCTCCCTAATCATCTGTCCTTTGGGGCTGTTCTGAACATGGCCACATCAGGATTGGTTTATCCTAGTCAAAACCCCTACTTCCACCTGCTGGGTCCCCAGATCCCAGAGCAGAGAGGCTTGCTGGGGTCTCCAATGCCACTTGTCCCCGCCTGGCCACACAGAACACATGTGCAGGTACACACTTGCTGCAGAAGCCTCCTTGCACAGGTGCTGCCTTGCACAGGGAGCTCTGGCACACACCAGCCACCCCGCAACACGTGTCCCCTGTGCACCCAGCCATCCCATCCCTGCAGCCAGAAACTTCCGGGATCACAAAGAGCCTGGCAGATGTTGCTGGGATTAGCTCCCACACAGGAACACACGCACACTGTGGGCTGCCAGCTGTTCTGTGCCCGAGAGGTCCCAGGCACTTGGACTCCTCTGCGGCAGAGCTTTGTGGGCACCAGCTGCAGCTCCTGCTGCACCCAGGGCAGGATGAGTCCCGAGGGTGGGTGGGAGGAGAACCCTGATTTTTTTAGCCACGATTCCCTGCACTGGGACCAGCTCTCCAGACCTGCCCACATGCTGCCCCCAGGGCAGGATGAGTCCTGAGGGTGAGTGGGAGAAGAACCCTGATGGGAACTGAGGACTGGTGCTGACTGTTCTCTGGGTACTGTCACTAATGGCCAGGGCAGGGATGCAGTAGAGGGTGCAGCAAGGGGGACACAGTGCAAGGGGTACCCACACATTCTCACTCACAGCTGAGTCTTGCAAACAGCTGGCTGAGGTGGTCCTCCATGCAGCACCCTCATCCCAGTGTCAGCCCTCCCTCAGCATCCATGGCCCTCAGCCAGCCACGAGTACCCGCACTGGGACCAGCTCTCCAGACCTCCCTACATGC
>NW_008655338.1:32119-36015 GCF_000695815.1 Acanthisitta chloris | reverse complement strand
TGGGACCAGCTCTCCAGACCTGCCCACCTGCTGCCCCCACTAGCACCCTGGCCACTCCAGGTACACTGCTCACCCCCTCCTTGTGGGACCAGGGGTGCCCTCTCTTCCCTGTGGCACCCATAGCTTCTGAGTTGCACCTGCAACAATCCACCAAGACAAGGATACTCCCAGGGACAAATGCTCACTTTCTGCCACCCATCCAGGCTGCCCCTGGTATGGGGTTGTACTCAGTTCCCTGCTCTGCCAGCCTTGCTCGGTCCCGAGGAGCTGCTGGGGAAGCTGTAGCCTCACCTGCCTGCTCCTCACTGTTCCCATGGGGACTAATCCTACCTGAAGGTCAGGGAGGCTCCACCAGCTGCTCACCTCCTGTTTGTGGATTACAGCCTGGGTGTGAGCAGGTGGCAACTGCTGCCTCCTCAGGGTAGCCCAGCCCTGGTATGGGACTGACAGCAGCATGAAACCCAGCTCAGCTGCTCCAAAAGGGACCTCAGTGTGGCAGGTCCCTTGCAGTCTGAGGTGTCCCCTCTGTGATACTCTACCCAGATGGGGAGGCCAGGCACTGGGTCAGAAGAGTCAGTATCTGTTCCTCTGGTCCAGACCCTGACCTGAAATGGAGCCCAGAGGTGCCAGCCACTGTAACCTCCTGCTAATTACCACAGGTGACCTCAGCCTGGGACCCCCAGGGCACCTTATATTTTCAATGTCCTGGAGAAACCTGTTGGTCCCCACAGAGTGCCCAGTGCAGACCAGTCCCAGGGGAGTGGTGATGGAGACAGGGGAGCATGTCCTACCCCATGCCCAGTCCATCCTGAATGCAGTTGCAGGTGCACCTTCTCCAGTATATTGTATCAAATTTGGAGGGGTACCACAGGGTGAGCACAGCATCCCAGATCCCAACTTTACCTATGGCACCTAAGGTGTTGCCATGGGGGTGCAGAGTGAAAGGTCAGGGATGGCAGCCCCTGACAACCCCACAGCTGGAGGATACCAACTCAGCCAGAACTTGGCCAAGGTCCCATTCCACCCTGGAGCTCCTCCATTCTACTGTTGGCCACATCTGTAGTGCCAGACATCCCAAGCCTGTATGACACTTGTCCAGGAGGCAGATGAAACAGTTGGCAGTGGCAGGTCCCCTCCTCCAGCGACTCTAAGGATCAGCGCATGCGGGGGCTGAACCAGATGCTGTGGCAAGAACAGAACATCCTGCCTTGGGGCTCCCGGAGCCGGCAATAGCTGGGCTGGGGGCAGTGGCCCTGGCACCCTGCTCAGCATCCTTTGCCTGGGGAGGCTGCCCACGCACTTCCCGGGGCCACTGGCTGTCCTGGGAGAGAGAAGTCCCATTGCTCATCCCTTCTGGGAGACCCTGTAGGAGGATAGGGCTGATGTACTCCAAGTTGCAGGACTAGTACAACCTTTGGGTTATACTACAACCTGTCTGTACCTACAACCAGTAAAACCTGACATCCTTCCCCCAGCACCCTGAGTCCTTCAGCAGGGCTTGTCCTTATCCTTTTCACTCATGGAGTTTCAGAGATGTTTCTTGGAGCAGTGATAAAACATGTCCCCTCACACCAGTGGCCTGTGGGTGCAGGGAGGAGGGTGCCAGGCTATACCTACCCTGTGCCTGATGCTCTCCATAGCCAGGAATGGGCTGGGGTGGGCAGAGCTGCCTGTAGTTTCACCACAGCAGAATGCAGCTCCATGCCTAGAACACACCTGTCCCCTCCATCCTGCCTTACAGATAGCAATAAGCTTGTCCCAGAGCCAGCTGGACTGAAGATGACTTCTCCTCATGATCTTCAGTTGCGGGGGATGTGTGGGATGGACCCATTGCCTCGGCATGGTATCTGAAGCTACAGCCTGGCATGGGGAGTGCAGGACTCCAGCAGAGCCAGGACAGTCTCTATGCTCCCTGCCCCCTGTCTGGCCTTAGCCAGGATCAAGTTGAGGGGTTGGAGACAACCAAGGGTTGCTCAACAGCACCCTGACCTCTAACCTTAGTCCACCCCCAGGGACACAAGCATCCTGTCTTCTTGTGCAAACTCTGGGTACTCACAGTGGTGCTGGAACAGACTGACTTTTGGGGCAAGGAGCCCCTGCTCTGCCTGGGTGTCTCCTCCAGGCACAGCAGAGCTGTGGAAAACAGGCTGGGTGGGGGACAGTTGAGGTCTAGGGGCATCCACACCACCCTGGTTCTCAGTACCTGATGTGCCCACACAGCCCGCCTCCACCTCTCCTGGGGTGCAAAGGACAACCATCTGCCTGTGCCACATCCTGCAGCGAAGCGGTGCCTGCCCCGGGATGACACACCCCATCCGGGCTGGGCAGGACACACAGCACCTCACAGGCAGCTGGCAAGGGTGCACACCTCTGCGCACACCCACACTTTCACCTGGACATAGCAGCAAGCACAGCAGGGGCACGGCCAGTGCCACATGTTTAGCTCAGCAGAACACCCATATGCATACACAGGCCAGCGATGCACCAGCTCTGCTCTGCCTGCCAGGAAGGCACACACATGTGCATGTGCACAGCCACACACACACATTAAAACACATATGCAAATACACACACATGCATGCGCATGCACACCTGTGTGCAACCAGACCTATGTGCAAATGCAGACCTGGGCACTTGCGCCTCCCCAGCACTCCTCCTGCTTTCTGCCTTCCCCATGCAAATCCTCACGGTGTGGAACTGTGCCATGGAAATCCCCAGCCCAGGTCCAGGCCCCCAAAGCTGTGCCACTGGCCATGCAGAGCATGGGGTGGGGTGACAGCACCACCCAGCACAGGCAGCAGCACCCCACTGTGCCTCATCCTCTGCCGACCTAGCACAACCCTTGGCACCAGCACTGGCTCTGCCGTGGTAGATGTGGGTGTTTAAAGCCCCATCTCTTCTTAGCTTGAGAAGCAGCTCACCCTTGGGTGCTAACCCTGCCAGAGGACCATTCCCTGTCCAACACATCCCACAGGGCAATGTGGCTTCCCAGGCAGGGCCACTCCCAGCTTTTACAGGTGTCATAGCTTCCCAGTGCCACTGGGATGGCAGAGCTGGGACAGGGAGAGCAGGCTGGGAAGATGTCAGGGGATCAATTTCTAGTGCTGCTGCTTGAGGCTGTTCCCTTCTCCTGCTGGGATACACATGCTGCCCTGGGCACAGTCCTGCTGCTGGTGCCAGCTTCCTGGCTGCTGCCCAAATACCCTGCAATACCCAAAGAAATGCTTTTCTGGAAAATCTGGACTATCTACAGGGTGCAACATGTGTCCCATGGAGTGCTGGGTCATGCTAGGGCACAAGGCAGCCCAGTGGTGCTGGAGCCACCAAGGGAGAGCGAGGAGGCATGGCAACATCTCCAGAGCTCTGTTCTGCCAGATACCATCTCCACCAGGCTCTGCTTCTGCAGGGACACACGTGCAGTGGCTGGAGCACATGGGCAGCAGGGTCTGGCTTTGCTCAGAGTTCTTAATCGTGTTCTGTTTGATCCCAGACTGAGCAGGGTGGCTGCAGGGTGCTGTTGTGCATATTGAGGGATGTGTTGTGCTTTTTCAGCTTTTCAACTTTGCCAGGGTTGGTGGTAGAAGACACAGAATCTGGAGACATGGCCTCAAGGGCCCATGACCACCATGATGGTCAATCAGCGCATCGTCTGGGGCCTGCTCCCAGGCTAGGATGCACACTTAGCTCTGGACAGATGCAGGGAGTGCAGCAGCCCTGGAGATGCTTACTGATTTTTGTCCTTTCCTACACCACCTGTAGGAAAATTTCTAAGCATCTGCCCAGACAGGGAGCCCAGGGGGTACCTCATCTCAAACCCTTGCAGGGGCACCCCAGAGAGGGAACAGGGCTCTCCAGCTCTAGGGCGGGGTCTGCTGAGCCTTGTCCTGTGCATGGAT
>NW_008655338.1:29968-32101 GCF_000695815.1 Acanthisitta chloris | reverse complement strand
ATCATCCTGTTCCTTTGCATACTCCTGAGCTCATTTGCCTCCAGCCTCTCGTCCATCCACGCTGTGAGGCTGGGCTGAGCCTTCACAGCACCTGCAGTGAGGCTGCAGGAATCCACTGTAAACTCAGAGCATCTCTGAGCATGGTGGGACCAGACCTGGATCCTGTACTACAGGAGAAGTACCTGTGCCTGAGGACAGGGCAGAAGCAGCTCAGGACTGACAGAGAAATTATACACAGAGACAGGCATGGGCAAGCAGGGAGGTGTGGGATCTTTTACTCCCAAACAACATTCTGGGGTGGGAGGAAATCAGGTCCACCTCTGTCCCATCTCACAGCTCTCTGTGACTCCCTGCAGCCTCCATTGCACTAGGAGCAGTCTCAGGCTCTGAATATCTGTGTTGGCTGTAGGGGGACAGGGATGGGACAGGACACAGGATAGGACAGGGATCCAGGTGAAGAGCAGGGCAGGCAGTGGGCAGGGCTGTCCTGAAAGAGACCTGCTGGTTTTCCAGAGCCACCCCCACACCCATCCACAGCAAGCACAGGCAGAGAGATTGCCACCAGCAGAGGAGCTGGCACCAGGACCGCAGGCTGAAGGTGAGCAGCAGGCAGCACCTGCCCCGGGCAGTCGGACAGACCCTGGAAGGGCTGGGAAGTGCAGCTCCTGGGAGCGAACCAGGGCAGAGTGTGGAAGACAGGATGTGCCACTCCTTACCCTGGCTGCTCCTGCTCTCCCTCCCTTCTGCCTGCACTGTGACAGCAGCTAAAGCTCCCTTAGTGCCAGCAGACTGATTAGACCTACCTGGGTGTTTGGCAGAGCCTGGCAAGCTCCACCCTAGGCCAGCACTGTGCCAGGGCTCTCCATGCCTGCCACAGCTCCACAGTTCTGCCAGGGCCAGGCTGCCCTTCCCCAGCAGGAAGCTGCAGGCAGCAGTCAGCCACACAGGCAGGATGCACATGCTTAGCATGTTACATGTGCTCATCATGCCATGGGCACATGGACACGGGTCCTGCATGTCACAGCCTGCAAAGCTGAGTGCCAGAAATGCCGTGTGTACCAATGCCACATAGGTCCCATGTCCCGTGCTTGTGCAGGTCCCATGGTGTTCGTGCATACTGCATGTGGATTGCATCATCTGTGTGCACTGCCTGTCCATCACTTCATGCATGTGCCACACATGGGTCATATGCTGCATGCAAGTGCTTGGGTGACACTGCATGTCATACATGTCCCTTGTGCCATAAACCATGTCCCATAAACCATATGTTTATCCTGGTACGTGTGCCACACACCTGCTTGCACATCCCTTGGGAGTTGCATGCAAGCGTGTGCTCCTTCCGTGGGCTGTGGGTGCACGGACATGCTGCAGTGGAGTGCAGTGGTGCAGGGTGTGAGTGCCAGCCGCATGCTTGCAGATGGGCTGGACCTGCCTAACGCGAGCCGAACGAACAAAACGTTCAGGTCAGGTCTTGCACGTGGGGCTCGACGCCAGGCAAGTGCAGAGTAGCTCCGAGTTTGGATAGTGTGGGCTGGAGGGATGCTCTGCTGTGCACTGTTGGCAGCCCCTTCTGCACCCTTCTTCCCCAGCTGGGTCACTCCAGGCTGGGAGCTGGTGTCCGTGCTGCACCCGCTGCTCCAAAGCAGCTCCTCTGGGGGTAAAGTCCGGAAGGTGGATGCTTGACACCTGCTGCCTGGGAAAGCCAAACAGAGCAGGGGCAGGTTAAACTGGCATGGCAAGGTGGGAAGGAAGGAAGGAAGGAAGGAAGGAAGGAAGGAAGGAAGGAAGGAAGGAAGGAAGGAAGGAAGGAAGGAAGGAAGGAAGGAAGGAAGGAAGGAAGGAAGGAAGGAAGGAAGGAAGGAAGGAAGGAAGGAAGGAAGGAAGGAAGGAAGGAAGGAAGGAAGGAAGGAAGGAAGGAAGGAAGGAAGGAAGGAAGGAAGGAAGGAAATAGAGGAGGGGAGAGGAACAGACAGGATTGGAAAATACAGATGAGAGAGAAGGGAAGAGTTAAGGGAAGGGGACAGGCTGTACAGTGTCCCCTGAGCCCATCCCCTTCCTTCCCGGGAGTGCGACCAGGTTCCCAGTGCTTGTCCCGGGGAAGCCCCCAGGATGTCCTCCATGCCCAGCACCCTG
>NW_008655338.1:7779-29934 GCF_000695815.1 Acanthisitta chloris | reverse complement strand
GGCTACAGCAGCTCACCTGGCTCCGGTGACACGCTGTCAGCTGTCAGGTGAGCGGCTTCACCTTCCCCCGCTGGCTCACGAGCAGAAAATGAGGGTGACGCCGGCTGGATGGGGCTTTTATAGCCCTGATAAAAATAGCGCTGGCTGGCCGGTGATCGGGGGGCCGGAGAGATGTGACTGAGCAGAGACAGGCGAGAGGGCTGGGCTGGCAACGACGAGCCTTCTACCCAGCACACCTGTCACGGCTCTGTGTTTGCTCAGAGCAAATATTGACCCAGGGAAGGCAGGCTGGGCCAGGGAGGCGATTAGCCCACCTAGATTAGAGGCAGAGCAGGTCTCTATGCAAACTCTCCAGGGCTGCCTTTGTTAATGGGAGCCTGATGGGCTGATAGGAGCCAGGAGCCTGGGTGCTGGGATGGTGGGGAGGAGGAGGTGAAGGGGGAGAGGAGGAGACATTCATTAACCTGCACTGGAACAACACCAGCTGTCACTTTTCCACCCACCTGCCTGGCTCACTTTGCAGCTGGGGGTGAGAGGAGAGCGGGGGGCCAGGGGAAGCAGGTGTGAAGGTACCCTACCTGGGCAGCTCACTTACAGTGTTTTAGACTGTTGAAAGGTGAGGGAACAGAGAGGTCCTGCGGCTGAAAAGCAAATCTAGTGCCCACCCCAAGCAACCTGTCTTTGCCAGTGACAGCAAAGACTCCCTGGGCCCCACTGCAATCACCCTCTTCACACTGAAAATCCCCTGGGCACGCCAGGGAGATGCTCACACTTCATTTAGAACAGCCCACAGACCTCTGAACCAGGCAACAAAGCAGAGCTCAACAAAACTACCTCTCCTCACTCTCTTTGGGAGCATTTCCAGCAGTCACACAGGCCAGGAGCCAGCTGTCCTAGTGAAGCCACAAGAACAGGATGTGTTTCACTCCATGTGCACATGCCTCCCTGTGGGGTCACTGCATCCCAGAGTCACAGCATTCCCGCATCCCGGCTGTGTTGCTGCACAGCAGGGTAACTGGTGCAGACACCCCTCCGTGCTGGCTCTGGGGGCAGTGTGCAGAGATGATGGAGCCAGGAGAAGTTTAGACACACTCCTGCAAGTGCCCAGCCATGCTTCTCAGCCCTGACCGTCCTCTGCTGATCTCAGCCAGAGCCAGCAGGAGCTGGACTACCTCTCTCGGTTACTCTGGCACCCGCAACTCTCTGGATAACAGCTGCAGTGGCAGGAGAAGCTCCTTTGTGCAAGTGCACTGGCCTGTTTATTTGTGCAGATGGGTGTGTTTGCAGGTGGGGAAGGGGGTAAACGCTGCTTTAACACCCACAGTGGACACTTGCAGGAATCCTGGGCCTGGGTGTGCTTTAGAAACCATGACCATTGCTCTTGCCAGAGCTGGAATGTGCTTGCAGGTTGCAGTAAGTGGATTCACATATGTGAGTGGTTAGCAGCAGATCCTTAGCAGCCACTGCCACCCAACTCTTCTTCCCTGGAGACTTGTCCATTTCTGAGTCAGGATTTTGAAAGGCAGGGTCCATTCCACTTGTCTGCTGCTGGCTCTGCAGCTTGGGGTCCCCCAGGCCTGGCACAGGAGGTCCAGCTGGAGTGATGCCAACCTGCTGCCCTTGCTCATCATGATCCTCTTTTTCAGTAGTTTTGGCAGCAAAGGAAATGCAGCACTACTGCTGCCCTGGGTTGTCGCGCGAAGAAGAAATGTGATGTTCCCCCTTCTTTTGCCTCTACAGCCACTGATGCTTGGAATTGCATGCTTCTCCTTTCCTGGTGTGGGAAATGCACTGGGCAGGACTCTCACTTTTCCCTGCCCAGCCACACACACTGGCAAAGCAGAGCAGCAACTCCTGGCATAGGCTGATGGACTGCCATCTTTCTTTCTGGAGAAGCCAAAAAATCTCCAAACACCACATGGGTACTGCTGCAGTTCAGCAGACATCTCCAAGCCTATGTGCTGCATCAGAAATGCTCTCTCACCCCAACCTCTCTCCTGCAAGGGCAGGGCCCATCCATGCACCAAATAAGAGCAAATACTGACCTTGCAGGGCTGCCCTATGGAAAATGGGAGAAAAGCAGATCCCTTGATCTTTTAGGGTGCCCTGCACTGGACACCTATCCTGGGAAACATCTTCCACCTGCCCTGGCTCTGGCCCTGGAAAGGCAGGCTCAGCCTCCTCTCACACCTGCCAAGGGCTTGTGCTGCCTTGCTGTCCCATGAAGACTGACTAGCTCACACCAGAGCACCTCTCATGTCCATCCGGAGCCCTGGTCTGACCTGAGAATGCATGAAAAGGTCTCCACTCCCAAATACCAAAGCAAACACAGCTGATCCAGCAAAGCTCAGTATCTCAGATATGAGAGGCCAGAGGTAAAGGGTCTCTGCCCAGCTCTGCCAAGGGTTTTGGGAGGATCACACTCATGTTTTTGCTCTTCAGACTTTGCCCTGCCTGCACAGACGCTGCAGGCTAGTTGGGGCAGGACTTTTCCAGGTTCCTACCCAATACTCCGTACAGGGGGAGAAGAGGCTGATTCCAACCAGCGGCTGCGCGCACCGGCAGCAGGGTGCCAAGGGGACTGTCCCTTAACACCGCTGCCTTCCCCACATGGACACAGAGACCTGCCAACTGGGTTTTTGCAGGGGGTGGGGGACAACAGAACCTTGCAGACACCCTGTCAGGGAAGCCCAAGAGCTTTGTTCTCTTCCCTTTATCTCCTAGACAATGGCACGATTCAGCAGGTGTTAAATGTTTTAATGGGATTCAGGATAGCTTCTGTTGCCCACCTGCCCCAAGGCCATTTCACCCCTCCCTGGGAGCCAGGAGTAACAGCCAAGAAAAAAAGGCCTGTTGTGTGTTGCAGTAACTGCCTGATGACTGAGCGCTCCTGATAACCCGCACAAGAAGGGGAGTCCCATTAGCTTGCCAAGCTCCCGCTCAGCCATCCTTATGCTGGCTGTATACCTGCTGGCAGCCTAGCCTGGCCATCAACACCAGTCCGTGGGAACATCACCCACTTCACTGTCCAAACACTGGTGGGAAGGAGCAGGACCCATATCTACAATATTTCTGTTAGACAAATGTGCATTAGAAATGTAGCTGTGCTGGGGCAGGGGCCAAATCCTGCCCTGAAAGACAGTACAACAAGCTCAGACTTCCTTTTGCCTGAGACCCAAATGTCATTAGCAGAGACAGGGCTTCTTCCCTCTTCTGGAAACTGAGCTGGGCTGTGGGTCTGGCTCTACTACAGTTCCACAGTTCATTGCTCTTGGCACTGGGTACCAAGAAAACCACTTGCTAACAGAACAGCTCTCCCTGCTAGCTCTGCACATCTCTGCCCACCTTTCACCTCAGCATTGCCCCCAAGATGCAAGTGAGGAAGGAGCTTCCCCTGGTGAGTTCCCCACTCTGCAAAGCTCACCCCGAGTAGTACCTGGGGGTGCTGCTGTCTCCATTTGCCAAAGGGACAGCGGTGTGGCTCAGTCACATGTGAAAATGTTTTCCAAAACCAGGCTCAGTGGTTCCCAGCCTGAGAAATCAGTAGCTTCCCCAACATGGCAAAAAGGCTGTCCCTGGTGTATTATATTTTAGGATGAGGATGAAAGAAGAAAAGTGTGTTACAGCTGCTACTGTCTTTGCTTAGTGCACACAGAGTGGTTCTGGTTGACAGGCATCAGAGAAGACCTACGACAGAGGTGACACACCATTATGTCACAGCCCCTGCAAAGAACTGAGGAAAGAGAAATTTCTCTCTGAGAGGTGTAGGTAGTTCTCACACCCCTTGTTCCCTGACTCATCTGTTTCCTAAGGCATCATCTTAGGGCTCTCTCCTACTAGAGTGGTGCTTGTCAGAGAAGTGAATTTCCTCTGATAGTGCTCCAACAGGCAAGTACAATGTGACTTCTGTTTCCTCTGGGTCCAGAATGTGTTCAGTACAGGAGAGTGGGAAGGATAGAAACTTTAATAACCAAAAAAAAGATAATAATTCCCTGCACATGTGACTGCACTCAGACTCCATCCATTCCCTTTTGGGTGTTACACCAGACCCACACACAGCCTTTCCCATGTTAACTTCTCCAGGAAGAGGAGTTAACAGTGATGCAGCCCAGAGAGATCAGACCATGCAGCGTGTCTGAGGATGAAAAAACTGACCCTGACTGACCCTGTCTCTGCTGCCCCAGGCTGCCCTTGGGCTCCTGCAGGCAGCTAGATCCAACCTGATTTAGGACAATGGTGAGGCTTCTTCCCCTGCCTGTGTTATCCACTTGGGAAGCTTGTCACAGGACTACAGAGCATCTGCAGTGAGCAAATCCTAGTGAGGATCCTGGACCAAGCAGAATCACTCCAAGTGGACTGAACAGCCAGGTCCTGCTGCTGCCTTGAGCTGGGGAGGAAGGAAGTGGTTCCCCATTACCTGTTCTGCAGCAGCCAAAGCCCAGAGGACAACGGAAAGGCTGCTGTGACATATGAGAACTGGCACCCAGAGTGCTGAGGAGGGAGTAGAGGGTCTGCACTTCTAATGAGAAGGATCCAGGACCCACGTGAAGGCCTGAGGCACTCAGGCTGAGCTCAGGAGCTGACAGTGCCTTTGCTGTACCTCTGATAACAGGAACAGCTCAGCCCTGGGGCTTAGTAACGTTTACGCACACAGGGCTCCTGCACAGAGTGGAGTGCTGGGGTGATGCTGGGTGAGCCGCAGTGCCCCCAGGCACAGCAGGCACCTGCCCTCTACTGAACAGGGAAAAATCCCTTGTGCTTCTCATACGCAGTCTTTTCTTAGGCCACAAGGGAAGAATATGCAGCTCTGGTCTTGGCTGGGTGCTGGCACTGGGAACACAGGGCAGAAGGGCTTGAAGGGGGACACAAGTTGCATCCTTCATCCTCGCCAGAGCTGGGTGGCTGCGTGAGCCCTGCATCGCAGAGCCCATAACAGGGCTGCAGAACCGTGGAGATTCTGCAAACTCAGCCCTGCTGCCCGGCACAGCCATCCTGCAGCCTCTGCCTAGGAGCATCAGCTGGGGTATCAGCACCAGCCCCAGCTCTGCTCTGGCCGCTGGGATTTCTCACAACTCACACTGCCACCTCCCGGCTGTAACAAACCCGCTCTTTCACTGTGACACCTCCCACAGCTTGACAGATCCCCAGGCCAGGACAAGGCTCAAAGCATCCCCTTCCCCAGGTGACAGCTCTGCAGTTCAGGAAGGGCAGACCTCTGTCAGGGTGCTCACAAACCCAGACGCGTGGATTATGTATGTTACATGCCGGTGTCTGTGTCCGGAGGCCAAGCTGCTTTTATTGGACTGCTGAGTGTGCTGGTGGTGCTGCAGCCACTCCCTCAGGATGGTCACTGTATGAGGAACCTGCAGCAGGCATCGGAGCAAGGAGGGGAGATGTCCCACTAATGTCTGCAGGGGCTCATCACCTCATTGCCCAATTGTTGGTCCTTCCTCAGCTACATTTCAAAGCAGATTCCACTCCTCTCCCAGCTGGTACAGACTGGGGGTAGTGGGAACTGTCACAGAGGTTGTCCATGTGCTCCCTGTAGCACACAGAGGTTCTTCTCTGAGGATGTGGCCCGTCACAGAAAGGACAGATCTCATGAACTCTGCTGTGGAGTTGTCAGAGGATTCAAATTGGAGCTGAGGATATAATCAGGACATACCTCCTCAGAGACAGCCAGCATGCTGAGCTCAGGTCATGGTGTGTGGGGGGGTCAGAGTTGCAATGGACCTCACAGGGACAGGATGAAGACTGAAGTCAGCTGATGTGCTTGAAGAGCTCAAGCAGCACAGTGTCCAGCAGCTATGCTCTGGAGGGTGGGGGTGCCAGATTGGTGACTCTGAAGAAGAAGAAATTGCAGCTCTGGAGATGACATCTCCATCCAACAACCCTCTCCCATCAACACTAAATCCCATCTCCCTGCACTTATGCCCAAGCTGGGGTAAACCCTTGTGTTTTGCCTTCAGCCTCAAATCTACCTCCCCCACCAGTGGCCATTCCCTCAGCCTAACTAGATCCCACACCATCTTGGACTATGAAAGCTTTGCCCCCTTTCTGCTGTCAGAGGTGGTGCTGCCTGCTCCTTGACCCCCTTCCCAAGGGACCATCCTTGTGCTGGGCTCTCCAGTGTCTCAGGCTGGCTATTCACCCACAGGACCCTGCCCCAGAGCTGCATGAGGGTCTCAGGTCCACAGAAAGCCTCTACCATTACTGCCTCTGCTCTGTGGCTCAGGAGAGGCCAAGAAGGGGCAGAGACTTTGGGAGTGGATTCCCCTTGTGCACAGACAGCCTTGGCATTGCTAGGCAGTGACTGAGCTAATCCATATGGTCTAGAAAATGTGCTGTGCTTCAACCTGACACGTTAAGTACATGTCCTGCCCCCCACCAAAGTACCGCTATACCCTGCTACCTTTGGCCAGGGCTGGGGGGTAGAGCAATGACCCTGGGCTGGGCTGTCAGCACCACCTCCCCACAGTTGGCTTCAATCAGGATATTTTGCAGTATGTTTTCCAGCACCAGCTCCACGAGGTTCCCAATGACTGGCTGCCTGGAGGGACAGAAGCACAGGCAGAGGACAGCTATCAGAAAGCAGATAAGGCAGGCTGCTTGCTGTGACTCCTCCCAGGACTCATCAGGCACAGCAGTGGAGCACACACAGTTTCCTATGCACTGAGGCCAATGAACCAAAGACTTAAGCAATGGGTTTCTGACCCTTGTCCCAGAACTGTCACCAGCTGGTGTCAGGCCCTGACCTCAGACAGAGCTGGGCAATTGTGATTTTACTGGTTTCTTCCTCCAAGCTGTGCTGTAGCTGGTATTTGTGAACATGCTTGTAGCCTGTAGCAGTGTGCAAGAGAGTAGCCACAGCAAATGCAAGGTGGTGAAATACTGAAGAAAAAATAAAAGATGAGGTAGCACACACTGCACCCTAATGTCTTATATGGCCAGGACTGTCCAAGTGTAAGGCAGACCTCACTACCAGCATCCTGGCACTGCCCATGGCTCAGCCCCAGACAGAGCAAACCTGCACTCTCCACAAACCATGCTCAGGAGAAGGTGGCTAGGTGAACTAACATCAATTTCCACCCAGAGCACACAGAATACTCCAGTAGGGCTGAAGAAGAAATGGGTTTCTGGCCCAGACAGTGTGCTGCCATGGCTCTCCTGACTGCAGCTCTTGCCTTTTATATATGAGCTTTTTCCTCACCTATCCATCACCTCCTTCTTCTCCCTCAACTGTTTGTGGTGAAAAATCTCAGAAGACTCCAGCAAATCACTGGGAGAGGTTTCCTGACTCATTTCTTTCCTCTCTCCATCCTTCTCAAGGTAAAGATCTGGAGAAGCAGACACCCTGCATGGGATTGTGGAGCACTGTCTCCTGTCCTGGATCTCTGCTGATCTTGAACATTGGAACTGGGAGAAATATGGAATAGGCTCATCCAGGCTTCTTCTCACTGCATTGTGGAACTGAGTGCTGTCCATGAGACCTCTGGGAGGAGGAAAATAAAGGATGAGTTCCAGCAAATCAGCTATCTGTATGACCCAGAGGATCATTACAACACAGTACAAATAAGAGGAAAACCCTGACTGATATCAGTGTTTAGTCAGCCCCTTCTTGCTTTCTGGGCCTCAGGGAGGCAGTAAGGTGGCCTGAGCTAATTAAACTACCTCTGCTTCCCAGCACTGGTTTTTGCATTTGTGCAGCTGACAGACCAAATAGGTGTATCCCAACACAGTCTGTTTCCAAGATCATGGCAGGCAGAGTTTCCTGGTTCTTGGGCAGTGACACTATTCATCATGCATAGATGTGCTCAGCCCCTGGCTGGGGAGCAAGACCCTGCCTTTGGCTGTCACACCAGGATTCCTGAGCTCATAGTACCCAGGACAGCCTTTGATGGGTGGATCCCCCAATTCTGGTGCAACAAGAGTGCACAGATTCCTTTGGGATTAACAGAAGGCTGGCCATGCTGCATACATCCTCTGGAGGACAGGGGCTCCAAACTGGGTTGAGGGCGAAGGGACACGCACCTGATGACACCTGTGAGTATGTCAGTCACTATCTGCAACTCCTGTTTTGAAGCAGCAGCCAGGGATAGCCATTTGAGTTCCATGTGCATCCTGTCTCTGTCCCTACTCCCATCCACAAACTTGCTCTCCAAGGGCCAGGTGCTGAAGCGGCTGGGAAAGAAATTGTTCCATCAGTGGCAGCACTACTGAACCAAACCATCAAAGACCTGCACCCTCCTGGCACTGAGTAGCACTTCAGGCAAGTGGAGAGCAGTGCAGGGAACCCGGGGAGGAGTGGGAGCTGCTGCATTTGTGACAGCAGCAGGGACAGTGTCACATAAGAGGAGCACAGAGCTCTGACAGCATCTCCCTTTTGAGGGAAGGAAATAAGCAGAATCCATCAGCAAATGCTGGGAAAAGCAGGGCACCTCTTACCTAATACTGAGGCTCTGTAGAGGAGCAGAGCAGAGCTCCAAGTTCAGTGCATATCAGAGCATGAGCAGCCCTAGTTCAGATGAAGATATCAATCCAAAAACCTCTGTCTCTTACCAGGAAAACAAGTATTTGGGAAGCTCCGAGGCGAAGTTGCTGTCGAAGTCCTCAATAGAGTGGGACCTGGCTGACACACCAAGGTATAAGAGCATAGGCTTGGGAGGCTCTGGTTTGACCCACACCTGGCTGGTGTCTTTGCCCAACAGCAGCCTCCTCTCAAAGTGTCCAGCTGGCTGATTGGGCATGGGGTGGTTTTTAATGGAGGGTAATGTCTGTTGGAGAGAAAGAAATGGCAGGTACACAGCTGGTCCTTTGGCCACAGGTATACTGGTGTAGGTTTGAGCACAGGCATGAGAACTGAAAGCCCAGCAGTCAAAGCCACCAGATCCTGGTGTCAAAATGAACTTGGCATAGTAAGTACTGCTACTAGGCATGAGAAGCCATAGTGGAAATCAAGTCTGTTCCCTCTTAACTGCCTAGTGTGCCAGGCCCAAGTGTCAGCAGGGCTTCAGGGTCTCCTCAGGGCAATTGGGGCTGTTGTACTCCAATACATCACCATGGAACTCTGGGCGATCATCTTTGCTCCTCTGACCACACCAGGAGCGCTGCAGGAGAAGTGATGTACATGTATGGAATGCATGGGGAAATCATCTAAACTAGAGCCACACTGCATGGGCCAATTTGGGCTTGCATTACCAGCAGTCAGTTTGGGGGAAGTTTCTTAGGGCAGTAGTCCAGAAGCCTGGGCCAGCAGGACACCACCCAGATCTGGAGAAGCTCCCAGGCATTGCAGGACTTCAATGACCTTTGAGACACGGCCATCCTGCCTCTGGAAATGAAGCCAGGAGCCTTCACTTCTCCTTACATACACAGCAAGTGGTTGCAGGCTCCAAATTGTCACTAGGAGTTAAAATCTTAGAGGACTAAATGAAACTGGTTTTACTTTTCTGCAGCCATTCTTACACTCATCCCAGTGAATGCCTCGACCTGCATCACTGATCACCCATAGTAGCACAGGGCAGACAGTCCAAGCTAGCATTGCCCTGAGCTGATTCCTTCACACAGGACAATGCAGAGCATGCAGAGGCACTCTGCAGGGTCCCAGGAGCACTGCTACAGCCTTACTGTGGTGGACCTCCCAAGATAACAAGCTGTGTCTTCTAGCTCCTGAATCTGCTCAGGCCTAGCCTACCCTCAGTTCCCCTAAACCCTTCCATATCTTGGGTTAGCTGGTTCTTCACAAGCCCTGTCATTCCCCCAGCACATCCTGCTGATGGTTATATGCACAGTGTGGCTCTGCCTTTGAGCCCAGGCAGTTCTGCAGAGCATTCACTGGGACTTTGTCTCACACCTTCCCACCACTGCTGGAAAAGCTGCCTTCCAGCACTGGACACAGCTGTGCAAACTTGAGGGGAAACAGAGATGAATCAGATAAACTGAGCTTTAAAACTCTCTACGCACTTAAACCAAGGCAGTTCCTGCCTGCATCTTCTCCTTAGGCACAAAGCAACAGCCCTTCTAGCAATATGGGCAAAGCCTGCACCACATCCTGCCAGGGTCCTGCTGCTTTCCATCATGGCATGCATTCCATTGTGCCCCCAGCATGAAACCAGTCCAGGTACTGACTGCCCTGTCCATGTGCATCTTTTCTGCTTATTTGAAACTTTTCCTCCTTCCTCAAGCCATGGGTGCACATTTGGTTCCAATTTCAGTTCCCTTTCACCTCAGCTGGAAAGTTACTGCCCACAGAACACAGCCAGACAGTCTGATTCTTCTGGCTCCTCCAAACAGTCTGTCTCCCAAAGCCTTGAAGCTACAAATCCTGATGTGCTCTCTGTCTAGGCTCCCACGCTGTGATATCCAGCATCTGCATCGTTTCTAAAGCAGTCACTTTGATTCTACAATGGGCAAGACAGGCCCGACTTACCTTGTATTTCCTGATCACAGCTGAGGATTCAGGAAGATTTTCTGTCTCAGCAGATTCTAATAACCTCTGAAAAATAAAATAAAATATCTTTTAAAAAGGAGGAGAAATTAACATGTAGGAAAAGTACAGAGCAGAACAAGTCTCTAGAATTTTGTTTTACTTTGTGCCAGCTGAGAATCAATGACCTCATCCTCCCATTCTTCACTCGGGCCACATTCTTACTGCTAGCTACACATTTCTGTCCAGTGTTTATTCATGGTTAAAAATCCAACTGTTGTTTTCCAGAGCCACTGGCTTTGTTTTTCCTAAGTCTTCCCATGCACTTCCAAATTTCAGATGGTCACTAGCAATTTCAAAGTTTGTAAGGCAATTTTTGGCTAAAACCCAAGATCTCATTTTCCACTAACCACAGATCAGCTTTGAGGTTTTGAGCAGATCAGAGCCTCATGTCCTCTTATCAACTTGCCTAGATTTTCTTAAAGAACACTTCGTGTTGACACTGGCTGCTGTTTCTGAGCTGAGCTAAGCTTGTACAAAGTTTTGACAAGACTTACCACTGCAGGTGGCATTAGCTTTTTCTGAGTACCAAGGCTCTTCTCTGTGATGGTGAATTCCACAGCCTGCCGTTCCTTCTCCTTTTCCCACTCCTGCAGGTCCCTCTTGTACTGAGCCAGGGACTTCTGGATGTACACCTATGAAACAAACCATGACTGGAGGGATCAGGGCTAGAAAGGAGCTGCAAATAACAGTCTCTGGCTTAAGTTCATGCCTGTCACCAATTTCTCCCTTTCAGGAGGTCTGAAAAAGAAGCCCACTCACTTTCCAAGTATTCCAGTGGCAGGAAGAGGAAAGAACAGTGCTATTGTAAGACTCATAAAGAGAAGACATGCACTCTTGCCAAAGAAAACCTGGAAAGTGTCCAGTGGAACACTACTGCAAGTCTGTGCCCCCACTAATATTAAAGCAGCAAGACTGAAATCCACTGAAAGCCACTCCCACTCAAACCATCACTTCTAGTAGCTGTGTTCCCCCCATTAAGCCATGATGAAGTTAAGTGTCTTCAGGAATTAGAAGTGCATAGCAAAGAAAGATTCCTTCAGCTGGAAGCAGCAGGCAGATGACTGCTGGAGTCAGCCATTTGGGAACTGCAATGACATGCCCAGATGATGGTAATGCACAGATGTCTCTTGGGTCTCACCTCACACACCAGATCTGTACTGTAGGAAGAGGGACTCATTGTAGGTCCCATTGTGATGAAGCAGGGGATGCTCTCTCCAGGCTGTACAACCCCTGACTCTGGAGCAATCTGCAACACCTGGGGGAGAGGGAAAAAAAGTAAAATAACACCCCCAAAAAACACAGAGGATCTGTTTCACTGTTCTGGGACCTTCCTGTGTGCCTTATTTTTGTAGGAAACACACCTCTCCTTCTCAGAGGCATATGGCATGAGAGAGATGCAGTTGATACATGCAAAGAAGAAGCCTGGACTTTGCTGATGGATGGAGTCCTGAGGCTTGTTACCACATTCTGTAGTTCCAGGTTCATGTGACCTCACTGAAGCCTTCAGGTTTCCCTTCTGAATTCCTCTTTCCCCCTATCCTAACCCTTGCCTTCACTTTTCTCTGCATTTTCCTTTCATCAGCTTCCACAAAGCCAATTCCTGTTTGAGTGTCTTGTTGAAAATGAAGTTGTAAGGTCCTTTCGTGGCACAACTGAGATGGGCAAGAAGGCTGTAGAGCAAAGAGGACTCACCCTCTCATCTTTACAGGTGCTTATCTGCCAGGCAAACACAACAGCCTTGCTCTCCGACATATTGTTGAGAAAGACAAGTTGATTGGCTTTGCTGCAGTCTGGGATACTTCCAAAGCAAATCTTGTGGTGTGACAAGGTGGCTACCTGCAGGAAGCAAGGTGAAACCAGAAGGAACAGCAGGGAAGAAAGATGGGATATGGCCATTGTGGAAGGGCAGTCAAACAGTCATCTCTAAGTTATCCAGCAATTCATAGATAATATTCACCAGTTGCTTTTACCATAACAACTTGAGGGATTGTTACATTTCTGTCATGTTTGCTCTGGTTACAAAGACTTTACCCCAAGAGGACAGCCCTGTTGCAGCAGGATTGAGTGATCAATGAATAGGACACAATACTGGTGCTGGACAGGAGAGGATCTCAGTAGCACAGGGGACCAGTAACACCTAGATTCTCCCTGCAGCACTTGCAATCCAAGCCTTTTCCTACTTCAGCTGACAAACATGGGAGGTATGTGCTTGTGCAAAATCCTCATCAACCTGAATGTGAGTTTTGAGAAATTGCTCCCCAACACACCTTGGTACTAGTATGCTACTAGTTTGTCACATTCTCCAGGCACAGGGCAAACTCTGAGTATGACAATCATTAGAAAAGGAAACTAATGACTTGGTTTCAGAGAGCCTTGTGGAATGGCATCTTCCTTGGCAGTCTGAGACAGGTTTTTAATCAACTTCTCTTTGCGGTACCCAGGAGTGTAATCACTCTGGCAAGAGCATATGGAGCTGGCGCTGGGCTCCAAGGAAGGCATGCTAATGTCATGCAGGATGAATCCTTTACCTGTGAGGAGAATGCCTCTGCTAATGCTGTTTACCTATGCTGGAATCTGTGGGTGAGTTTAACAACAGATTGTCCAGGCTAGCAGGCCAGCTCTACCCAGGCCAGACAAGCTCCTGCTGAGCCAGTGGCAGGTCAAACAAGTGCATTCCTCGGGATGTGCCTAAATTAGCGACCATCCTGCAGTCTGTGTTCAGGTTCTGAATCATCCGAGTTCAGCTGTGAAATGATGGCAGCAAAGCCCTGACATGGTATGTTGGAGTTGGAGTATATTGGTCTTTTTGTGAATGAATCATCAAAGAAAAAGGTGTTGTAGCTGCAGTCAAGAAAGGCAGCTGTGATAGAGGGCAACTTCTAGGAGCAAATTCATTACATGAACAAACTTTAAACCCTTTTTGGTTCTAATGGCCATGGAAGTAACAAGTTGGAAGGAAGGCACCTTTCAGCTTTTATGAGTTAGACTCTAGATGACCTGCTGGAAGGGAAATGCATTGTTCTATGTCATGGCAATGAGCTCTCCTGCAACACAGGCTACTGCTAGATGGGGCCACTTGCACATTTCCATCCCTTTCATACATTTCTAGATTGATACTATTGCTCATGTCATATCTGCACTTACCTGCCCAGGCACAGTTAGCTTGGTAGAACCTGGAAAGACTGAAGCAGACGAAATTTTGCTGGATGTGACAGCCTTTCCTATGGTATTTGGATTGTAGCCTACTCCCTGGAAAGTGATCAGGGCTGATTCACCGCCCAGGATGTGGATGGGAACATCAACCTGCCTTGGACAAGATAAGAGTTTTAAGTCCAGAGTCATATTTGCAAGAGACGTGCAGTAAGCTAGCATACTTGCTAACAGTCTGGTCTAAATACACCACGTGCATGGATGAAGAGAAATCCAATCTCTTTTGGTCTTTCAGGCCTTGACCTCCCTTGCTAGCCCAGGAAAGCTGGTTAAGTAGTCAATTAGCCAGTTACAGCATGAGATGGGCAGAGACTCCTTTTTGGAGCAAAAGTTGGAGTTTTAAAATTAAATTTATTTATGTTTCCATGCATCCACCACAGAGTGGGGCAATAAGCAATGCTGCAGCTCTGGCCGTTCCTGCCTGCTGCAGCCCAGGACAGGGGTCTTTGAGAAGTCTGTTACCAGAGGTCTGCAGCAGCATATGCTGCAATGATAAAAAGACACCAACTTCAGTCTCTTTGGTGGGAGTTTTTGGAGGCTGACAATGAACCACAAACCCAAACAGATACTGTTTATATCCCCACCTACTCTTTGATCCCTGAAAAACATATACTGGCATGACTCTGGTTGTGGAAGAAGTCTGTTCTTAGGAAGAAGAAACTTATGAGATGAAAATTTATCTGCTCCATTTCCTGACCAGACTCATTTGCTCTCAAGACTCTTGCTTCTTGGAGGAATGAAGCTCAATTCAGCTGTAGCACGACATGGATCAATCACCAATAAAAAACTGAGAGAATGTTAGCTCAACAGAAAGAAAGTGGTTTTGGCATTCATGAGGAGGGTCTCACCGAGTATGTTTTAGCTTCCAGTGGTGAAAAGATCCACTCAATGTGGCCTGTTTTTCCAGGAGGGATTTCTCCTTTAGGAGTTAGGCAGACAAATATAGGATGCTGAAAATTTTCCTCCTCTCTCTCAATGTTGTCCAGCTGAACCTCAAACATCACAGGCACGGAGCCACCATTGTAGAGTTTATAAGTCTGAAGGGAGTCAGAAAGAGCAGTTCTTATTATACCATGTACAAGTTAAACTAGTTAACACTTCCCCAGAGGACTGTGATAAGCATTAATAATTAATTAGTCAGCTTTGTCTCCCAAGAATGAGGAGACCTCATAGTGTCAAGACTTATTGATGTGGCTCTGATAGGAATTGTGCTGAAGGTTTATCACTACACATGTACATTGATAACCACAGTGCCTCTCCAAGAGGTGCCCTGCAAATTCACGCCAGGGGAAAATTAATACAAATTAGCTAAAGGGATCACTGCAAAGCGGATTACTTGCAAAGCAAAAACGCTTATATTAAAATGATCTTAATTCAATTCAGACTTGTAAATTAGGCAGTACAAAATCAAAGCTGCCTTTTTGCTGAAAAAGCATTTAAGGAAGTTTAATCAATTTACTAAAAAACTAATTAGGATTTATTTCCAGAGTACCTGGACCAGCTAGGCAAGTTTTCACTCAGATCCAATGCAAGAGAACAAGTGAACAGCCCTACACACCTCAGAAGCATTCTGACTGGAGTGAACACCAAATCTTGTCAAACTGAAGAGGGTGAGAAGTACTTTCCCTGCTGCTATCCCAGCAGCTATTTCCAGGCTCTGCCTAGAACTAGCCGCAAAGTTCTACTGTGACACTTTCATGTGGAGGCCACTCTGTTTCCTGAGAAATGCCTCAGGCACTGCCTGTCCTTGGGGGACAGTACCACCAGCTACTACCCTACATTTGTGCTGGGTTTGGCTACAAGATGCTCACCTGTGTAGGAGGGTGGGAACTCCCAATGGCAATGGGTGTGAAGACGTGATTAGTGGAGGCAAAATGAATGTACGGCCAGTTGTGTTCCACTGTCACACCGCTGAAGGTCAGCTACAGTGCAAAGACACACAGTCACTTTCTCACAGGGTCTTGTAAGAAACACTAACAACTGCACATTGACTCTGAAGTACTTTGCAAGTTGAAGGCAACACAATTACAGACTTAAATTGGTAATACCAGGATGGCATGTTCTAAGAAAAAAAAATCAAGAAGACGGAGAACCTACTTAACTGTTGACTTTTCTCTGAAAGGTTCACTCCTTGTTTCAGAAAGAATATACTTTTCTCTCTGCTATATCAGACACCAGCATCAGTGCTTCTCTAGGCAGGTGTATGCTGGAAATTCTCCATGAATCACAGAATCAATCAGGTTGGAAAAGATGTCTGAGATCATGTCCAACCTATAATGTAACATCACCATGACAACTAGACCATGGCACTATGCGTCATGTCCAGTCTCTCCTTAAGCACCTCTGGGGATGGTGGCTCCACCACCTCCCTGAGTAGTCCATTCCACAATCACCCTTTCTGTTAAGAAATTCTTCTTAATGTCTAACCTAAATCTCCCTTGGTGCAGCTTGAGACTATGTCCTCCCATCCTGTGACAGTTGCCTGGGAGAAGAGACTGATCCCCATCTGGCTACAACCTCCTTTCAGGTAGTTGTAGGGAGTGATAAGGTCACCTCTGAGCCTCCTCTTCTCCAGGCCAAATAACCTCAGTTACCTCAGCCTCCCCTCATAGGACTGAAAGTGTCTGGACTGTACATAGGAGAGTGTGCAGCTGTAACAGCCAAACCCTTTGGAAAGACAGTATTTTAGGTACGTAATGGCCTCTTCTTGGAAAGGACCATCTGGATGTTCACACTCTAGAGGACATCCTGCTCCAAGGATGTCTAACAGTCAAAAAGCTGCAAGAAGATCCCAGCTGAATTTTAAGTGATCAAGTAATGATCAACAGTGTCCTGTTAGCAAAGCAGATGCCAGCAATCCAAGCAAACTGAACTATTTCATAGAAAGGATTCTGCGTTCACACAGGATTCTGCATTTTGAGAAAACTGCAGCCAGGCTGGAGATGAGTCAGGATATACGATTTCCTGCAGGATCACCCCAAAGCACCCCTGGGCTATCTGCCTTGGATGGAGGCTGCAAAGCAGATACTGAGTTGGTGGTATCTCTGCACAGGCCAATGGGAGCCGAGTTGCTGCAATTCACAGAAAAGTATGGCTATTTTTCAAGTGCATATGCAGAAGACTGAGGATGTTTGCAATGGCAGGCAGATGCCTTAGACAGACATCTGCAGGAGATACTGTATCAGCTGCTTAAAAATGAGCAGAGAATGACAACTCCTCCAAAACAACCCATTCCAGTTCAGCTCCATAAGCAAAGTGAAGAAGGAGAGAGGACTAGAAATACAATGGTCCCACGTGTGATCTTTTCAAAGCATTACATGAGCATTCAGCCTTCTGAGGGTCACAGCATGTCAGATGAAATGCAAATAAGGAGGAAAACAAAAGCTGGCACTTTCAAATTGCAAGGGAACAACAGACAGTAACCCTCCTGAGCTTTAAAAGTGAAGCAGCAATTTATATTACTTCAGTCAAAAGGCCAGCTTAGACTCCAACAGATCACACTGTCATCAGTTTCCATTTGACACAGGATGCAATATTTAAAGCACTATCAGTTAAAAGAAGGCAAAAAAAGAAAAGTGAAGACCTGCTGTAGCCAATTCTCCTTCCAGAGTGCATAGACTTCATCCCACAGTGAAGACTTAGAACATGATGGGGGATGCCAGATTCTCCAGGGAGGAGAGCTGCCTGGAGAACACGTGATGCAGGTGATACCATCACACAATACCTAATTAGCAGCTGTGAAGTGAAGTGCAAACACTTCTAGTTTGTGAAACCTGTGTGCTCAGGGATTCTCCCTGATCCAGATCTTCTCTCCATGGAGTTCTGCAAACCAGCATACCTCATCCTGCAACACCTGCAGCAGGCTGGACATTTCCTAGTAAAACTGCTTAGGGCTGCATATTCTGCCTGGCCAAATGATCCCAGAGCTTTGAGAACAAGGTCACAGCTGCACTCTTACAGGCAATGAGGCAAAGGACAAACTGTGAGAACATTAGGCAGTGGGACACCCTGTTTCCCTACTGCACAAGGAATTGGGTAACACACAAGTTCCACAGAAGTTTTGTCCTACAGCCAGAAAAAATTGCCAATGGGAGATCAGTTTGGGTCCTTCACAGTATATATAAATCCAGTCATCACAGGACTGAAAGCTGGGCAATGAAAAGGAAAGAAGTAATAGAAAGGGACCTTCTCCAGAAGATGTAGACAGGCTCAGTTGGGGAAACAGGAGTGAGAGGGAAAAATCTATCCACACTGGTAGAGCCATAACAGAAGGTAATTTGGACCCCAAAAAGTCAGACATTGGCTTGCAGCTCGTTAATGTCACTGCTCCAAAGCCAAGCAATTTGGAATTTGACAGAATAACCAAGCAATACCCCAGCCTGATGGTCTCTACCTCTGCTTATTGTTGCTTTTGCAAATTTCCAAAGCTTAACTTTTGGGGTAACATTACACCATTCCCTTCCTTTAAGGTTAGAAACATTCTGCACATTTCACCAGATTCCCAGGTGATTTGGTCAACCCTGGCATGCTTAGGGCAGTCACTTCCATGGGAGTTGGCAGCTCTGTGCACTTCATGCCGTGACTGAAAGAAAATAAGGCATACTGTGCTCAGCCCCTCAGCTGTTCTCTCTGCCAAAGGAGCAGTCTCTTCCACTCCTACTTTCTAATACTGGCAGGTCAGTACTGGCACTGCATCCCTGCAGGTTGTGACCACCTCCATGTCTCTAGAGTGGTCTCTGCAGGTCCTACCACCAGAGCTGAAATGCACCCAGGGATCCCCATGATTTTTCATCCCCTTCTGCAGTGACAGCATGAGGTGGGGTGGTGGATTCTGGTAGCCACCAAAGCCACTAGCTATGTGACAAGATGTATGGATGTATGCCCTATAGGCTTCTGGTGCTCCAAAGCCTATTCCCTCTCTGGCCAGCTGGTGAAATGCTCACAGCCACTCTCAGGATTGTGCCAGGCAGGCAAAGCACAGGGAGCCTGTCCAAGGGCTTTGAGGGAAGGCACAGTTAAGCCACTGTTTGAACAGCTTGGTCAAAGGGTTGGATTTTCAGCTGACAACAGTACTGAAAGAAAAGAAAAATAAAAGAGATGTGTGAACACAATGGTCTCATAGGAAACTTCAGAGACAGACAGGAAGGCTCAGCCGGGCATGAGCGGTGCCCGGCAGAGCACAAGGTGACTTTGACTCTAACTGACAGTTTGGGAGAGGGGGAGAGAAAGAAATTAGTTCCAAGCCTGAGGAAATCCTCAGGGAAAACACACCACAGATCAGCTCTGGGGTGCTTTAGCAAGCAGTGAAGCAGGAAGAATGACTAAGGATCTCCTCTACTATTGGCAGAAGAAATAAGGTGGACAAAGGCTGCAGCCAACCAGAAACCCAGGGAGTACCTTCTGGGCTCAACGAAGCAACTGCCTCCATACCTCCAGAGCTGGAGGATGCTCTGCCACCCTGTGAGTCCCCAAACTGCAGTCAGTGCAAATGGTATTTTTGGAGAAAAGCACATTCCAGGAGGTTTTGAAGAGCATAGAGAGTTGATGAGATGGAGAGATGCAGGAAAGCTGCATATGAGAGAAGTAGGATGGGCTGCAGATACGAACTCCAGGACCTCTGCATGGAAGAACTCATGGTGAGGCAGATGAAGTGAGGGGAACCAAGCACAGACCTCCTGACTGTGAGCTGCACTCAAGTGTGAAAAACGTGCAGGGACTGTAAAACCTAAGAAGGCTGTTTTGGTCTTGGAGTTGCCTTGGAGGAAGAAGCAATTCTGCACTAACACTACCAATAAAATACCTAAGTTAATGATAAATCATACTCCTCTTGCTGAGGAAATCAAAATATATGACATCCAAGGGAGAGTTTGCCAGTGCACTGCCTATATCACACTGTGCTGGAACCACAAGTTTGTCAGAATGTTGGGTTTATGTCTCTGCTCGGCTCTCTGTTACTACCTGGCTAGTACAAATCCTACAAATCCCAGGGGAAGGCCACAGCTCCCTGTATGCCATGCAGCTTCTGGGGAAAACATCTTTTAGTTCAGTTCCTACCTGCTGCTGTTCTGCAAACAGAAGGAAGCGACACATGCTATCTTACCAGAATCTCATGGCCATTGGAAACCTTCAGCAGTACAGGGAGGCGATCAGTGCCAATGAAATCATGTCTAGCAGTGAAAGAGGAGAGGAAAACATTAGAAACCAACCTTATGCCCAGGGTGATAGAATCGGGGTCACACAGAACATTAGAGACAATTCACTTCCCACCTAAAGAGTCAGTGTTGCGTAATGGCGCACAGGGCAAGGGGGGGGGTGGAACAGTTGTGTTTGGGTGGGAATGAGTGATACAATGTTGATGTTAGTCACACACCAATTTAGGGACCCAAGTTTCTAGGCCAACAAAATTGCAGTACTTCACAGGTCTGGTATGCTGCAAAAGGGGAGGTGTTCAGTTTTCTTCATTCCTGCCACAGGCACACAAGGGCTAGCAGCTCTAGCTGATGACAAAAATATCACTGCATAATCAAAAGCACAGGAAGTGCAGCATCTTTTTCGTCTCCTCAACTGTCAGGTCAAGGCAGACCAGCATTCCCAGTGCATCACACTAAATGCCTTTTGCACTGCAGCATTAAAGGACATTAAAACATTCCCTTGAGAAGGACAAGCTCTGTGGGGTTCAGAAACCGGACATGCTCAGGAACTTTTTACTTGCCCAAACTTTTACTTGCCCCTCTTTGCAAGGCATGTGTGAAGGGAAAGGACCTGGCACGGAAACATAGGGAACTGACAGTATGTGCTGTCCTGGCACATAGCATGAGGCTTTGAAGTACAGGTAGTTGTCATTACCTGTGTGAGAGCTGGACAGATTTCTCCTGTCCTGGAAGAAGTGTTCCTGACTTTGGGAAAACACTGAAGAGCTGGTTATCCTGAATTCTCATCTGGTCCAGCTCCTGGGGGCTAAACTCAGCATCCTGTGCCCAGTGCTCCATGTCCATCTTCTGATCAGAAGGAAACAAGAAGGCCCTAAGGAATGAATTGGCTGGTCAGCAACAAGGACATGCAACTTCCTCAGGGCCACGGTCAGCATTTTCTGCCCAGCCAGACTTAGCCCATCTAAGATGGTGGACACATCACATCTCATCAGGTCCGATCTGCAGCTCCCTGCTTCCCCACCCAGACCCACAAACAGATCAGAGCTGCAGTTCCACAACACAAACTGCACCTAAAACCCCACTCTATTAATTTTCAAGTGTCTCAACGGCCCTGTGAGCACTTTCAGTCCCCCAAACAAACCCCCAAACAAACCCCAGAAAGAAGGCTAAGCTCCAGCGAGCACTGTTTACCACTCCACAGGCACCACACCCTTGTTCTCCAGAAGAAGCATCACAAGGCTCGGCTCTGAGCCTACCAGGGCAGACCCAAAGTTGAAATCCAGCAGGAGAGGGGTGTACACTGGAGGGGTCAAGCATGTGCTGGCCACCAGAGAGAAAGAAAAGATTACATTGAGACAGGAGGGTCATCAGGCCATGACAGGGGAAAGGTCATTCTACACTGGCTCTCTTGCTTTTAATTCTTGTCTGACCTTATATTGATCATTTTGGAGAAAAGGATACTGGGCATAAGGCAGGCCTTCTGATTTCTAAAAAAAACCAGTCTCTTTTCAGCTCCCTAGTACAAGGAAGTCACTGACATACTGGAGTAGGTCCAGTGAAGGGCCACCAAGATGGCTGAGAGCAGGAGCACATTGGTCAGGCTGGATGGGGCTCTAAGCAACCTGGTCTAGTGGGAGGGGTCCCTGCCCATGGCAGTGGGGTTGGAACTAGATGACCTTTTAGGTCACTTGCAATCCAAACCATTTTATGATTACTTACAAGGAGTGACTAAGAGACCTGGGTTTGTTCAGGCTTATGAAGCAAGGGTTCAGGAACAGCAACTGCACAAGTTGCAACATGAGATCTTCCAATCAGATACTAGGAAAAAATTTATTACTAGGAAAAAAGTTTTTACTATGAAAAGGCTAGTCAGGTGCCCAGAGAAGCTGTGGTTTCTTTGTCCTCAGAGATATTCAGCATTGAACTGGACAAGACCCTGGGCATCCTGATCTATATGTCCTTGCTTTGAGCAAGGGCTTAGACCAGAGACTTTAAGAGGTCCATTGCAATTAAATTATTCTTTGGTTTTGTGGCTCTTTTCTAGGGAGGATAAGCAGGGAAGTGGAGGTGAGCAACTGCCTGCAGCAGCTAGGATGGAATAACACAGTGCCATGTAGCAGTAAGCAGCAACACACACCAACAGCTACAGCATCTCTGTCTGGCTCGTGCAAGGGATTCAAAGATTCTCTGAGCCATTTCCTCATCTCACCTGTGCCTTGTGGGAACTCGGTAGGTGAGCTCACTGGGAGTCAGGTCTCGCTCCAAGTATTCATTCAGTGTGTCCAAGGAGAACAGCTCCCAGAG
>NW_008655338.1:0-7730 GCF_000695815.1 Acanthisitta chloris | reverse complement strand
TGGGTAGACGCCTCTTGCTACAATGCAGCAGAGGGGCTGCGGCTCCTTTGTGCTTGCAAGATCTGTAGCTTGGGAGAGAAAGAAACACCAAAAAGTAGTCATGCACCACTAAGGGGCAGCTACCTGGGTCATTTTGCCTGCAGCAAAGGGCAAAGAGGCCCTACCCAGACCAAAGAAAGAATGGGACTTGTACACAGTCTTTTGTTTGCCAGCTGCTCAAAACCTCTAAACCACTGACTTCTAATTGTACCTTAACTCCTGCATTTAGAGATCACTAAAAGACTATGAATATGATCCTGTTCAAGAGTGTATTTACACAATTTAGTTCTGCACTATTTGAAAAAATATTTTTTTTATTTAAGCCTACACCCTAGTCATTTGATGAAGTGCTTTCTTTTCATACTGAAAAATCATAAACAGTTGATTGTATCTTGTTGTCTTTCTACCTTTCATGTGACATTGCCATTTTCCACTTTCCAAGCTAAAAACTCCTTGTCTAGCTCATATCTTCTTGTACAAACAGTTCCCTGCCTCTGAACATCCCAAAACATCCATCTCACCTGTTTGGGTGCAAATAGCATATTTGATAGACCAGGTATAATGCAGCCGACGGGCTGGCCTTACTGTTACTCGGACAACAGCTTTTGACCTGGCAGGGATTGTCCCTCTGGAGTGTTCCAGCTCTAGAGCTGTAGCAGAAAATAGATGGTATGAGCTCTTGTTGTCACTGATCTCTCTTACACCACACACATGTTCAGCACACAGATCCCTAAGCCTAACTGCACTCAAGCCACTGCCATCCCCCCCATCTAATTATTAAGATCAGCTTCATGTGTTGAAGCTGGAATTCCCAGACTACAACTCTAGGCAGGCCCTTGGAAGTACCCAGCCTGCCTTTGGCCAGCAAGCAGCCCAGCCTCCAAGTTCATGCTAGATTGATTTTGGAAGAAAGGGGAAAGTCTAGGCCCCATCCCATGGTAATTCCCTTACAGTACCCAGTGGATCGCTGCAGACCTCCTCAGGGTCACAGGGCCCAGTGATGAGTTGTTCCACATGGAGGACATACTTCAGAGAACAGATCCCATCATTTAGCAGTACAACGCTGCAGCTTTGCAGATCACCAACCAGAACATTTCCAAGGTCCAGGTGCTCCTTTTGTGTCTGGAATACAAACCCACCATGCAAAGGTCACTGTTACATGTCAAGTGTTGTGGTTGAATGTAGCCACCACTTACCTCATCACATTCCTTGGCTGTGTAGTGCAGTGCAAAGGGTTCCCTGCCTGCTGTAGGACTTGCCATGCTCTGGGACATAGACTCACAGAATCATTTAGGTTGGAAAGGATCTCTAAGATCACTGAGTCCAGCTGTTAACCCAGCACTGCCAAGTCCACCACTAAATCACTTCCCCAAGTGCCACATCTACACATCGTTTAAATAGCTCGGGAATGGTGACTCAACCACTTCCCTGGGCAGCCCTTTCCAATGAGTGACAATGCTTTCTGTGAAGACATTTTCCCCAATATCAAATCTAAACCTCCCCTGGTGCAACTTGAGGACATTTGCTCTTGCCTTATTGCTTATTATTTGGGAGAAGAAAACAGCATCCAGCTTGCTACAACCTCCTTTCAGGTAGATATATAAAGTGATAAGATGTTGGAACAGGTCTGCAAGGGGCTCCGTCCATCCTCCAAATGCTTTCTCCTATTTTTATTTAGGCTGTTTGCCAGGTACCGTGTAGCATATTCAGGGCTCTGAGGACACTAGCTGGCCAGCTGCACTTGGATGGATGAAGGGCTAAAAGATGTTTGCTGGTCCCTTCATGACTGCATCAAGAGTCCCCTTCCCTTTCAGCTGGTTGTGCACTTGCACACAATGTATAGTGACTAGTGCCTCTAAGACATTACTACCCTGCTGTCCAACATGATTGACATGAAGCAATGATTTACAAAGTATAATTTACCTCTGATTCCTTAAGAAACCCAAACGCAAATGAAGGTGGCTCCACAGATCTGCAGAGAATAGGGGGAAAGCCAGGTGGATGTGTTCTGGCTATACCACTTAAAAAAGTCCACCACACTTAAAAATCAGACTAGCAGCAGAACAAATGGAGAAGGAGGGCAGACAGAATGAGAGGAGGGGACTGTGAGTCCCAAGAAGCCAAATGGCTTGCTCGGTTCAGTCTGGAACAAAGGATTTGAAAGCAATCCCAGAGCATTTGGGAAGGTCACATTTGAACTGGCAGGACATTTACAATGTCATTGCCATTAGACCACCAGAATCAGTTATGCCATCTCCACTGAAAGCAGTGTCTGGGAATTTGGCTGTAAATCCTTATTCATAGAATCATAAAATCATAGAATTTAAGGGTAGGAATGGACCTTACAGATCATCTAGTCCCAAGTCCCCTGCCATGGGCAGGGACAGCTCCTCACTAGATCAGGTTGCACAAGGCCTCATCCAGCCTGGTCTTGAACACCACCAGGGTGATGCCTCCAGTACAGACTGTGCAAAAAGGGGAAACCCAAGACCCCCATCCCACCGTAGTATCCCCTCTACTACCCATTGGGTCCCAGTTCCTTACCCTGATGGTGCCCAGTACCCCCTCTCCAACAATCCGTAAGATATAACAAACACTTTTGGGAGACACGGGGTATGGGATTTTCCACTTCACAAACATCATAGCTCGCAGCAGATACTTGGTCTTCTGGTCAGGAGTAAAAGTCCATGCCTGAGCCTGCAATCACAAGAGGGGAGAGTGCTCACAGGAGATCCAGACCAGAGACAAACCCAGATACCCCAACAGTTGCATTCAATGCACAGTCCCTTCATTACACCTAACCTAGTTCTCAACAAACAACTCTGGAGACACTCTCACTTCTCTCCTCCACCATCTCTGTCTGTGTCAAAGGTTCATATTGGGAATGCACATTCAGATATTCAAAGCCAGGCTGTGGCTGTATTGTAGAGAGCAAAGTACAACTTTGGTAGAATTTGAACTTACCATGGCTTCATAGGGCTGGAGGATGCCTTCAGTGGGGCTGACAGACAGGATCTTACTGTCAGACTGATGGATCTTCCATGTGAAAACTACAGGTAGCCTTGTGCAGTTTTTTATGGTGTACATTCGTGTAGAGGAGGTACCTATATGGAGAGGCCTGAAGTATAGATTTCCATCACCTTCTAAGAGCAAATGAATGGACTCCCCACAACTCTGGAGAGCAATTTCCTGTGGAATTAAGGGGAAAAGTAAGAGACATTAGCTGAAAGTATCAGCTGCTTCTAGAGGGACCTTGCAAAGATGTAGGTTCTTCCAAGACAGAAGTGACAACAGACTGGATCTGAAGAAGGAAGGGAAGGGCTTTAGTTTTTGCTGCCAAGTAGGGCCCTGAACATAATATAGAGCATTCCAGGAGATGGAAATGCAAGGTAACATTGCATTGTTCCTGTAAAGGAACAGGATGTTAGGCACTGCAAGCACCTTCTTTCTGCAATGTTGACCCCATATTAAATGTTGAAAATATTCTTTCATTCCTATTTCCAAAGGGAAAACCCCAAATTAACCATTAGGAGGTATAATAGGCATCACAGTGCAAGTCACTGTGATGAGGGAAGACTACAAAGGAACAAAACTTTGCCTAGCATCCTCTCCCTACCTTGGTGTATCCAGGATAAGAGTTCAGCTGCAAAGGCAGGACATGCTGCTGCAAGACTGTGTTAACTGGGTGAGTGGAGAGAAGGAAAATCTGGTGGCCTCCTGGAATGATGTGTCCTGAGCTGGGCTTGACTGAAACAGAGGGACAGGCTGTTTGGTTCATACTGAAGGTTATCAGAGAAGAGCCTGTGTTGGAGAGCAGCATGCTGCAGTAGGTATCAGTGTCAGGAGCCACAGGAGGAAAAGTCTGATGGAGACAAGCAAAAAAGGGTTGTTTGCACTGAGTTTAGAAAACCAGCCTAAAGGAAAGGCTTTCACTATATCAAATTCCAGGTTCTGACAAGCATTATCTTGAGTCTATGGAGAACTTTGTAACTGCTTCTTTTCACAGAAAGAAATGAAACCATCCAAGGGTATACAAATTATGATCTTTCCCTTCTCACAGTGGCCCTCATCTTTCACAGGCTCATGGGACCAGTGAAGCTACTTTCCATTATTAAATACTTTGTTCACCCAGTAAGCAAGCTGCTTACTGGTGCCTGCAGTTTCTGCAAGGATAGTGACCTTCTGGATCAAGATTTCCAGCAGGCTGGAATTTGCTCCAATTCATGCATATCAGATACGGGCTGCATATCTTGGATTAGCTGAGAAGATTTTCTAAGAGGTTCTCAAGACTATTCTTACTTCCTAGGATCAGATCCCACTTTACCTCATAGAAACAATACTTTATTGTGCTACAGAAACAGCAGGAAGAGTGAGGAAAACTTCTACTCTACCTTGTAAACACTTCTCTTCCTTAAGTGTGGATTCTGTGTTTGCCTAAGTGCTTGCAGAGTGTTTGAGGCTCCTGGGAGGGGACTAAACACCCTTATCAGTGCCTATGTCCACTTAAACAGAAAGGAAGGAGATCCCAACAGCTTCCTCATATCTAATGAGATGCTCAGTGCAACCCGGTACACTGCAGGCTAGGAAGCTAGTGCAGGAGAAAGAGCATCCTACTTCTGTACCAAAGCAAGAGTCTCCATACCATCAGAAACCACCAAAGTCACATCTCAGGATAGTGTAATGGGAGACAAAGTAAATACTGCAGAGGTAAACATTGAGTGTCTGCAAAGATCCAAACATCAGGTACACACCTTGGGGACATCCAGGATGTACTGTGGGATGAAGTGCTCCCGTTCTGCTTCATACGTGTGCGCTCTCAGCCTGACAGTCAGGCACCAGGATGGACAAATGGTGACATCATTCTCAATGTTGCTGTAGTGTCTCATCACCTGCAGACATGCAAGGGACAGCATAGACTATCTGCAGGAAGGGAGTTTGGCAAGGTGTCTTCAAGTGCATACATGATTGCAAGCATCTGTTTGTTCAATGACATCCCTGAGCCTAAGGAATTGACTTTTTCAGGGAAGAACGACTGATAAATGCCATATGTGGAACAAAAGACCCCTGAGTGACTTTTCAGCAGAAGGACATAGCCAAGCTATTCGGTGATACTACAAGAGTTGCCTTAGAAAGAAGAGTATACAGACACCCTATTGCAATTTGTGAAACTTCCAAGTGCAAAGTTTCACCTACCAGGTTATTTCTGGGTGCTAAAACTCCTGTAATTGCAGACTTGTGTGACATGAATCCTACGTCACTTGGGAGAAGAGGCTGCAGTGACACACAGTGTCCTCAGCAGCTTTACTTACGGAGGGCCAGACACAAACCCCAAGTTACTGTCCATTACCCAGGTCACGATAACCATCCTTGAGCAGGCTCACATCTACACCAATAGTGCAGAAATTCACAGTAATTCCTCCTTCAGCAAGGTGTACATTACTTCATGTTTACTGGGGATAAGAGCAAGTGTACCTGTCAACATGCATGAGCTGTGGCTTGCTTCTCTCATTTTTTTGCCAGGACACAGGTGAAGGAGAAATTGTAACCCACCAGCATATCAAAGCAGTGGTCAAAGGAGTTAATAAAGATGCTGGTTTGTCAAATTCCAGATTAAGGGTTTCAACTGAACTTTAACTCTCCCAAAAACCTTTATCCTGCAAAGAGTTGCTTGATAGCTCCTCTCTGTAAACTGGTCTAAGCACTTCCTACTAACCTTGTAGAAGGCAAAACCTTCCAGCTCTGCTGCATAGAGACTGTTGAGCTGAGGAGCCTTGAAATAGACATGGAAAACTGAAGACTTCAAAGGTGGGATGTCACAGATTTTGGGGCACACTTGGAAGGCACTGCCATGGTTTGGAGTCCAGGCAACACTGATATTTCCTTTGGTGTGGTTGATCACATGAAGAGGAAGAGGTTCTGCCTTGTGAAGTGGCACGCAGCAACCAAAATCGTACTCCCTGGGGCTGACACTAACATGAGCAGGAAACAAGGCCAGGTCACTGTTTACACCATCATAGAAATATTCAGTCATGGAGTTGGGTTCAGAGTATTCCTTGGGAGGCTTCTCCTGAGGCATCTACAGGGTGGAAACATCTCTGTGAGCAGGGCAAGTGTGCCCATGGGAGACAACAGGAACTACAGTCCTGATTGCCTTCACAAGCAAGAGGGCATGCAAAATACACTTCAGTAACAGTTCTCAGGACAGTTCAAAGTTTACGCTTCAAGGAGGCTCCTGTTCGTTAGCCAGTGCTCAGTCTGACACTACATGAAACAAAAGACAACCCTGTGATTGACTTAAAGCAGTAAAGTGGTTTAGTGGCTGAGCTGGGGTAAAACCCAGCTAATAAAGATAGTGTTGGTGTGTGCTGGGAACATTAAGAGGAGATATAGTAAAGAAATCCATCTGGCACCTGCAAGTCCTTCTAGATCTGTCTGGCCTGTGCAACAGGAGCTCAGCATATACAGAGAAGAGCACAGGAGTGCCTTACATTCCAGGGAGGACAGGTCATACCTCAGGAGGCAGCATGAGGGCTCCCTTTCCATCCATCTGCAACTTCCCATCCTTCAGCATCACACTCAGGATATCAGGGGGGTAGAAGGTCAGTCCCCTCACCATGTTGGTTCGGTACCAGGAGAGGTGTCTTGCCTGAAGGATGGCTGGTTTAGCTGTGTCTGAATGGCAGGTACCGAAAAAGTCCACATACATGGGTGCCTGGGCAAACACCAGAAAAAATAAGAAATAAGCTGTTCTTTTGTGATTGCTTTGAGAGTTACACCATCCCAATACCTCACTTCCAAAACCATACCTGGGAAAGGCTTAGCATCTGCAATGTTAGGCTGCCATTTACTTTATGTCTTGATGTGATACAAGAATTTTCTTGAAACTGGAGTGCAAATTGAAGACACTCAGTGCACAGCTGTGCTGCTAAATTTAACTGGACAGGAGTCACTTAGGATGCACCTCACCCCACCCATGGGCGTTACTGACTGTCTGTCCACATCCTACCGCTGACAGGAACCTGCATCATGGGGATTCTGCTCAACAAGAGCCCAGGTCCTGCACTTGAGTCACAACAACCCCATGCAGCACTACAGGCTGAGGGAAGAGTGTGTTGGAAAGCAGCCCAGCAGAAAAGGACCTGGGACTGTTGGGTCGACAGCTGGCTGAACATGAGCCAGCAGTGTGCGCAGGTGGCCAAGAAGGCAAATGGAAACCTGGCTTGTACCAGGAATAGCCAGCAGGACTACAGCAGTGATCATCCCCCTGTACCTGGCACTGGCGAGACTGTGCCTTGAATAGTGTGTTTAGTTTTAGGCCCCTCACTATAAGGAAAACATTGAGAGGCTGGAGTGTGTTCAGAGAAGGGCAACAAAGCTGGTGAAGGGTCCAAGCTCAAGTGCTGTGAGAAGCAGCTGAGGGAGCTGAGCATGTTTAGCCTGGAGAAAAGAAGGCTCAGACCTTATTGCTTTCTACAACTACCTGAAAGGAGGTTATGGCCAGCCAGGTGGAGGTCGGTCTCTTCTCCCAGGTAAGAAGTGATAGGACAAGAGGAAATTACTTCAGGTTGGGCTAGAGGAGGTTTAGATTGGATAAAGGGAAAAATTTCTTAACCAAAATAGTTGTCAAGCACTGGAACAGACTGCTGTTGCCCATCCTGTAGGTGCTGCGATCACACAGCACCTACAGGATG
>NW_008655337.1:86754-91967 GCF_000695815.1 Acanthisitta chloris | reverse complement strand
CTGGGGCTGCCTCTCCAGGGCTGTCAACAGGAGAGTCCTTCTCCAGTCAGATTTTTTGCTTTTAAGTCAGTGAGTGTTGGATTGTACCCAAAGCTGCAGAAGTATTTGGGAAAACGACTTAGGATCATAACGACAGATTTTCATTAGCAAAGATTAAAAGCTACTTTAAGTTAGCCTAACTAGGGGCTTTAGTTACTAACATAGCATTACACATTTCCAAGGCTCTCTAAGTACAGCTCGAGGTGTAGTGTCAGCATGACTGTGGTTGGTGTCTGGAGACCACCCATGTCACTCCATCAGGTTGTTAGCCAGGCTGTGCAGGTGGTGCCTGGAAATGTCCTGCTGTTTGGCTAGCACTGCAAAGGCAGGATTTATATGAAGAGATATATGAGACATGCTTTTCTAAATTAGTAATGACTTTATTAATCTGGACAGGAGTGTTCTGGCCGTGGCCATATAACAAGAAATGAGAGCTATTTTTGCTCTTCTGTGTCGCTGCAGAAATATGTTTGACAACACTTGTAGCTGCCAACTTGCTGAGACATCCATCAGGGATGCTGCAGCTCAGAGTTACAGCAGGCATTTGTTCCTGACAGCACCCCCAGCCATCCCAGCCCTTTGGGGAGTTTGCATCTCCTGCTGGCTCAGTGGGGTGCAGCACAGACTCACTGTTGTCATGGCTCTGGCTGTGCTGTCACTTCGATCTAAGTCTGTATTCCTTTGATGGAAACAGTGTACTGAAAAGTGGTGGCAAAATCTCAAACTTTGTGATGCACCCTATTTGACAAAGTTTACACCACTGCTGCAGCTCTGGTTTATCATAATATAGTAACTGGTTTAGTGTACACAGAGGTATTTCTTTTTTTCCTTTTGGTCTCCTGTGCTTCTGATGTACTGTGGTTCCATGATGAGTCTCCTGGTAACTGCTCTCACCACATTTTCAGCAGACACATCTCATGGCAGATTGCCATTTGGAATGTAAGCTGTTGTTCCTGTTTTGAGATTTGCCATCAGCATCTCTATGGAGAAAACTCACATTTAAAAAGTGCCATCAGCATCTCTATGGAGAAAACTCCCATTAAAAAAGGAGAAAGCTAAGAAACACATAGTTCTTCCAACACAGTCCAGAAGCCAGGCTGCTCAGATGAGCAGGGAGCCCTGAGATGCTCCAGAAAATGTTTCCCTGGTTCTCCCTGTGGAGTGGGACAGCAGCTCAGGACCAGAGTGGCAGTCCTGTGACTACTTGAAAAGATGGGTTTTGGTTACACTGCTTCATTTGTGGTGGGATCTGGACATGTTTTCTGTTCTTTTTATATAATTCATGTCTTAAATACAGAGGCAAGTCATAACTGTTACTACTTGAAGGCATTTGCCCTTATAGATTCAATACTTTTTTTAAAATGTAAATTTTAGTCCTAAGTCTTTTGGCTGAAGATGATTAAAAAAAAAAAATGGTCCTAAGTCTTTTGGCTGAAGATGATTTAAAAAAAAAAAATTAACAGAGGGATATTGAATCTCTAGCACCTAATACCTTTGCTTAGCCTCAGATAATTTCCATCCCAACTCATTCAGTTCAATACTGGGCAGAAGATGCAACTGACCACTGGTTTTTATGTTTATTTGACAAGAGACTACTTGTTAACAAAGATGTATGGAGGTTTAAGAAATACTTCAAGGTAGGATCAAAAAACTGCCTTGTAGTTTTCTCTAATTTGAATAGCATACTTCTGTCAGAGTGACCAACTTTTCATGTCTGTTACCTTCATAAAATAAAACCAAATATTCCATCAACTGCAGTGTCAGCATAGAGCAGTTCCCAAAGCAGCTGTTGTGTCCTGAGCCTTTCTGAAATTTACCCATCAAAAATTTAGGGAAGTATACAGATATATTTTTTTTTGTTTGGACCATTCTGCCTAGCTACTGATATAGAAAAACCCCTGCACCTTAAAGAAATAAATAGCAAAGACACTTTAAGGGACATTAAGTACATATATGATCATATGTCTCAATTGTGCGAATTTCCACTAAAACTAAAATCCGATGGTGCTTTTCTCATGCTTATTTACAGTACTTAACCCACTGTTTGTACTTCATCAAGACTATGTAGTAATTGCTCACAGCCAGAACAGGCTAACATTTTGATCATTACCTAAAGACTTTCATGGTTTCTTGGGTTTTTTTATATATTTTTGCTCACCAAAACTCACTTGTGTTGCTAAATTATGTTACTGGTTTAATCACGTTTCATTAGATTCTATTCTGCTTAAAGTTTAGTCTCTACCTAATAACTTTTACATGTCATTTACAAGATTTCTTCTAAGATGGGCAAAAGCAGTTTAGCATTCTTACCCATCCTGGGTGATGTGCATGTGATAGTCAGCTAAGCCCTGGGAGCTGAACCTGTGCTAATAATGAGTTGTAAAAATGAACCTGTGGGAATAAACCACACAGAAGTACTCACAGCACTGAATGCAGAGAATTGGGCAAGATTTTGCAGATTTTCTCTTGCCATGAGATCCTAAATACTCAGAAACCTTCCCAGTCTGCCTTCTGACAGGCTCTTTGGAAAACAGGACAGTAACAGTAATCTAAGTAATTGCTTTAAAATCAGTGTGCATGAGAAATATCTTTTTAGACGAGTTCTACTGATAGTGGCTTCAGACTGAACTATTGAACAGATTACTTCTAGATAGGACCTAGCACTGCTAATGCAAATTGTTTATATCCAGTGGAAATGTTTACTCCTAACTACATCCCTCAAGCATAAAATTTGAGTTTTTATTATTTGAGTTTTTACTATTCAACTGCTGCATTATTTTTCTTCCATTTTCTATTTCCAGTGTGAATTAAGCTGGGCAATGGGTCCCCAGAATAACTGATCCATTTAAATAAACAGAATGACACAAGGACGATCCAATGCTGATTTCTTTTGTTTCCATTTGTGGAGCAGACAAATTATACACTGCAGAGTTTGAACAGACCTATCCATGTGATTTCATCAAAGATCTCCATTTGTGGTTTTAAGTTCCACCACATCACTTGATTGCTGGTCTGTTTTTCATAAATGGAAACATTTCTGGCTCTTGGAGGGTGAAGGAGACAACATTTCCATAAGAGGAGTTGCTACATGTACATTAGTGGTTCTGTCATTGACACAAAGCTAGTAAATGCCAAACTCACAGGGTTAAGGATCATACCTATGTTAAGCACAAGTTTGTTTCTCCTTTGAAAGGATTCAAAAGGAGCTTGATGGAACCTTTTTTTCTGCCCATTTGTGACACTAAGCACAAGTTTGTTTCTCCTTTGAAAAGATTCAAAAGGAGCTTGATGGAAACTTTTTTTTCTGCCCATTTGTGATATGATTTACAGGTTAGGAAGGCTAAATTTATAGGTACCATTTATTCTCATTCAGCAAGATTGTTTCCATAAGAAAAGAGGCACTATTCCCTGGTCTAAATGTACATTAACAAAAACGACTTCTTGCAGCCAGAGTTTAAAACTGAACAAGCATTGATTGAGCAATTGAGCAAACATTCAGCTTCCAACACTGGAACATGCTTGAGTTCTGGGGAGCACCTCAGGAGAACAGATGTACCCTCCACTTCAGGAGCATGTCTTCCCCACACAGGGTGAAGGATGCTTTGTAGCTTCTGCCTCTGCCTCAAAGGAGCATCTCCTTAAGATTCCCCCCAAACTGCCCAGGGATCAAATTTGCCACCCAGGTCCAAGAGACTCATTGGAGTAAAGGCTGCATGAGCATCATTTTCTTCTTGGTCCTTAGGTTCAGGTACTTGAGTCTCTGGATTTGACCTTGTTGTCAAGTCCCCTGAAGTAGCAAAGCCAAGACTCTACAAGCAAAGCCTCTGGGGACCCATGAGCCAGAAAAGGTTAGAGGAAAATTAATTGCCCCAAAGAAAACACATGGAGGCACTCCAATGGCTCCTTAACAGAGAGGGAGAAGGAACCTAATAGCAGGTGCCAGCTGGTTACACCATCTTCAGCAGCTAACTGAGTCCTCTTGCCATGCAACAGTGACACTGAATATGAGGAAAAAGTATTTGAAGCAGTGAGGGGTTTTTAATTTTTCTTAGATAGTGTGCTTTACATGCCAGGGAACTTTTTATGTTTATGTATGAGGCTTTCCTGCAAGAACTGTTGATATTCCATGCAAGTATTTTCTCATTTATTAATATGAAATAAAGGATAATGCCTTTTTCTGCAGCCAGTTTATTTTGTTCCCTGAGTATTACTCTTGACTATTGGCAGTCTAACTGCCTGCTATTTATCAGAAAGCTAATTTGATCAATCCTGTAGCAGGCAGATCCATGGCCTTCCTCCAGACAGTATTGAAAATGCTGCTTTAGCATCAAGGAGGTTATAAATCCAGACTATGTGATCAAGCTGAAGGTTCAAGGAACGGTTATACTCAAAACTAACCAATTCTGTTCCTACAGTCTTGAGATAATTTCTAAGATACCTGGTCCCTCTAGGATCTGATTTATGTGCCAGAACAGCATATAAACTCAAGCAATATTGCAAAGCAAACCAATAGATTTCTAAATTTTCTAATGTTAAGAGACAACCACAGAGGTTGACAGAGTAAATTAAAAAAATATTTGAGAAAAAACAAAAACTTATGATCCTCGGAGTTGTAAAAACTGTATTTGGACATCCCAGGAGAGTTTTCAGTCCATAAATTTCCTGCAGTTGAGAAGCCCTTGGTACTGTGAGAGGACCAGTAAATGTGACTTATGTTGGAGGTCACACCTTCTGGTAATATAATGCATACTTTAAAAATTCTTGGGTATATTCCTTTGTCTTGGAGACTGATGTATGCATGTCCTTCTGCTCGGCCTGGCAGAAGATGTAGGAAGGAACTGCTCACCTTTGGACAGAGCTGTTGGTAACTTGTTTGCCTGCATTGCATATGGACTAGCAGGCTCTGCATGCCTATGATAGAGGTGTTAACTTCCATGTGGAAGTGTTAATTATAAAAATTCTTGGGTATATTCCTTTGTCTTGGAGACTGATGTATGCATGTCCTTCTGCTCGGCCTGGCAGAAGATGTAGGAAGGAACTGCTCACCTTTGGACAGAGCTGTTGGTAACTTGTTTGCCTGCATTGCATATGGACTAGCAGGCTCTGCATGCCTATGATAGAGGTGTTAACTTCCATGTGGAAGTGTTAATTAATAACAGTTCATCACCTCTCTA
>NW_008655337.1:63320-86739 GCF_000695815.1 Acanthisitta chloris | reverse complement strand
GGAGAAGGAGAGCATTGATGCCAAAGAGCACACTAGAGCCATTGCAGAGAAAACAAACAGGCTGTGATTCTCTCCCTAGAAAAAAATATTCTAGCATCCATATAACTCATATAACTTCTCACAGATTATAGCACAGGCAGATCCTTTGCTGCAGATCAGGTATCTCAATTTACCTAATAAAGATTCACAGATCTGTAGGAAAAGGTTATAAATTGGTGACAAAGTAGAAAAGGAATGCAGTAGAGCCATATCATTTTTTTCTGTGAAAAAATACATGAGACAACAAACAACTCCTGCAATCCCTGCCTCTGAGGGAAGTGAGCACTTGCAGGTCAGGAGAGTGAAGATGATGAAGATCAAGATTTTCCTTACAGGCTCCCTAGGCTCTGAGATCAGCAGTAATTTGTCTTCAGATCTGTCTCCTCAAATGGCTTATCTCAGTCAAAAATTAAACCCAGGGAGGATGCTAAGAGGCTGGTTCAGAATGCAGTAGAAACTGTGTAAGAAAGGTGCACTCCCTGTCTCTTCTCCTGAGTGAGAGGGTGAGAAATCAGCTAAAAGAGCAAGCAGAGACCTGGCTTTGTTAAATTATATGACAGAGAAAGAGAAAACCCTATGTGTAAGCCATTTTCCTACTTGGTGAGTCAGGGAATTTACATCCCATTATGTGCTCAGCAAGATGTAAAGTATGTGTAAAGATGCAACTCTTTCAAGCTTGTGTGGACAGACACTCAGGATCAATCTACATGATGAAGCTTTTCTCTTCCAGTATCCTATGGGCTAGACTTTCACATAGGCAATGAGCAAGGAACAACTAAAAAAATAAAATAAAAAAATCGATAGGGTATGAATTTACATTTCATTATGTCAGATCTATGAAGGCTGGATGATCTCAGACATGCAAATAATATGATGGGATTTTCCAATTGAATATCTGCCACTCATTTTTGTTGGAGGATCAAGATAAACATGGCCAGAAAAGCAGTGGTGCTGTTAGCTGACATAGGGATGATGGGTGAGGAAGCTCTGTGGCCTGGAGTTAGGCTATAGTCAATTTATATGGTCATTTGGAGAGAGATAATAGCTGCACTCATTTGTGACAGCTGAGATCCCTGAATCTAGAAATCCCTGCTGCTTCTCTGAATTTTGTCTGTGAGGAAAGGACCAAGAATTCCTCCCCATGTGAAAGAGTGCTTGGATGTGCCCTGAAGTCTGTATGGGACTGTGCCTGTTATGCCTCTATGTTTACCAGAAACTGGTTTTGCAAACTGAGTTTCTGAGCAAATGGAGTTGCAGCCTCTTTATCCATCTGTCATGGTGTGTGCTAGCTGTGCTGCTATAGATTCTTGTATTGAATTTGGCCCTAAAGCTATTAGAGTTTCACAGGTACTAAATTCTCCAACATAATTTTTAGAAATATAAAATAAGGCAGTAAAGTTGTTAACTTAGAACTCAGTTGATATATTATCAGCTCGAGGCCTTTCTAAGAAAACTCATGGCAGAAAAGCAAAACAAAACTAAACAGTAACATAAATTCTGAGTTCATAAAATGTTCAGTGCAATTTGCAGCATTGATAGTAGTTACAGTCCTGTCTGATGCTGACAGGAACTATTTAAACGTACTTAAAAATATATGCATGATCCAACCTGCCAGACCAAACTATTTGCTACATAAAGACAAATGGGAGAGAGCTGTGTATACTATACTTAACTGCTGGATTGAGACTAAGACTGGTCATAGTCATAACATTGGTCCATGCAACTGGTCATATTTGCCTAGAAGTTTTCAAGACTGTCATTGAAGCAATTGTTTTCTTACCCAAGAAAACAAACACAGAGGGTTTGAAAGTATCCAAGCTCTTCCAGAATATGCTGTTGTAAGCCAAGATTGCTTAATGTTGCCTTCCTTTCATCACACAGGCAGATGGGTGGAGTGTAGCTGGCTCTGGACAGAAAATAAAGTGCTGGGAGCCAGACCAACTTAACAGAGCAAAAGTTGGAGGTAAAATCTGTGAATCGCTCCAGAAATAAAGTGGCAGGGATTTAAGCTTTGGAGAAATATTACTTTGTAGTAAAAATATGTGAATCTTCATCACGAAATAAATCTAAAACAGGACGATTTTTTTTTTTAAAGACCTCAAAATTAAATAGCTCTGTTGTCCAGTAACTCTGGAGTTTGCAAGAGAAGTGCAGACCATCTGTTCAAAAGGCCAGTAACTCAGTCTGTGCAGCTAATCAGCATGATAGCAGTAGGAAATGATTTCATAGGGGCCTATCACATCTGTTTTTAAAACTAGTCGACCTTTTTAGTTTTAATACATCCTCTGCATCTCTCACAAAACCTCTTTTCTGATAGGATTTGTGCTTTAGTAGGCAGCTTTTGAATTTTTTTATCAGTCTCTAAACAGAAATATGCATTATAAATACATACACAGTAGAGTGCATGGCTATTCCTGCAGCCTATTGGGATTTCAGTGAATAGCAGTCAAGGTTATCTCAGCAATGGATAACATCACTAGCACCATAAAAGGCTAGTATCAAACCTTTTTCCATGGACACTTGCAAAAGGAAAAAAAAACTAAAAGAAAAAAAGCTGCAGTCCATTAACTGAACTCCCTAGATAGTTTTCACTTTACTAGACTACATAATTATAATATGGCTATATTCTTTACTTTTTTTAAACATTTTGTTAAATTCTGAATATGGAAATGTGGAATTCTTTACTGAGTGCATTTTTGATCAATTTTTTGTCACCAGGAATTGAGAAAATGTATAATAAGAAGTGCTGCAATGTTCAGAAATCTATTTACTGCTTCTCCCAATGGTAGGACTACCTGATGCACAACATCTAAATGAGCATATCTAAAAACATTTATGGGGAAAAAGGTGTAATCAGGTATTTCTGAGGATGGTGGGTGAGACAGTGAGTGTTTTGCAGCAATGTTACATAGGTCTGATACAAACATAGGTATTGCACCAAAATATCTTTAATGCTTCAGCAAATCTCACTAACATTTTCTTTTGCATCTACTTCTATAAAGTCTACCTGACTGCTTCCTTGGAAGCATCATGCTTGCATTCAGGGCACAAATAGAAAACTGTGACCCAAGAACTCTGAGAAATAAATAGAAATGAATGAAAACCTCACCTCATGACTCTGTTTCTGTTGGTCATTCACCAGTACAGGAGGAATTACAGAGGAAAAGCCATGATTTCTGTTCTTGATGAACACTGTAGGAGGAACAACAATATTACTGAAAGGAAAAAGCTTCCATGAACCCAATCCACAGTGGATCAGCTGTGGTTCTGCCACACCAGGAGTGAGCAGACAGTGACAGCAAGTCTCAGGCCACAGAAAGGTTTGACCATCTCTGGTCAAGTGAGCATGGACCAAATAGGTCCATACCTCACCTTGCTCTCCATACAAACAGGATTTGTTGCCCTGTAGCAAGAAAGGACTTGGATGGCATCATGCATTGGAAGGTCTGAGCTCTTTGGTACCACCTTTACTGTAAAACAATCATTTCATAAGTAGAGTAAATATAGTCTCTATAGCTAGCTGGAAGCAAAAGGACAGGAAGGATGTGTATTCCTCTTTTTTATTTTTTAAATCTCAAAAGTACTTTGACATTTATCATGTCTTCATTTTCAAGTGCCATAAACACTGAAAATAAAAATGGCCTCATATTATAAAGTGCTTCTATCTGCTTCTCTAAGACTTCTGGAGCATAATCACAAATAAATTTAAACTGCTTGACAACTGTAATAACCCTAGATCTGGACATTCTACAATTGGAGAGTAAATACTGCTTGTTTCCTGAAAATAAGTCATTAAAAACAACTTTGGATTACAGAAAATTTATTCCATTACTTTTGGGATATACAAATTTGGAAAAAAAAAAGTTGAGAAATAAATTGATAGAAAATAGAGCTTTTCATTTCACATAAACAGCATTAGGAATGCTATTGATACCACTGTATGTCAGCAACTTGGAAAGTCAGTATGGCCAAATAAAAATACAGCAGTGTGCTCTGCAGCTTTATTCCAGCTGCAATATTGAGTCTGAGCAACATGTGCCTGTATAACTGATGGTTTATGGGATTTTCACCTACTTTCACTGGTCATTATGTCTCCAAATGGTTAAATTAAGGCTGAAAGTGAAAAAATCACAAAATATCTAATCTTCCATGTGCAGCAAGAATAGCAAGGCAGGGATGGCTACCTAGAATAAATAAATAAGAAAGAATGGGAAATATTTTAATTACTTCATGGGTAAAAATATTGTTTATGTATCTTGGTCCTGCATTGTTATCAGATGCAGGATATTCCTCTTTGATGAACCATTCCCTGTATTGTTTCTGGCAACAGGAAGGAGTTAATAGTACTCAGAGTGTTTGGAGCTGTACTACAGCCTCATAGAAAAAAAAATTACCGATGTGCTGGGGAAGAAATAGAAAAAAAATTACCTATGTGCTGGGGAAGAAATAGAAAAAAATTACCTATGTGCTGGGGGAGAAACTCATGGCCTCCCTTCCCACATCCCTGTGCTCATGCCAGCAATTCCCCAGCAGGTTGGCTGCTGTGCCAGAGCTCAGCCCTCCAGCTTGGGACCCCAGGACAGACCCTCTTCATCTGCTGAAGTCTGGCTCTGACACAAAGGGCCAGCAGTATGTCCCAAAAAGCTCTGTTTCTCTGGTGGCCTTATGTCCACCACCTTTCTTTCATAGGAAATAGGGCTAGAGGAGAGTTCTGCCTAATAAGGTCCTCTCCTTTACTGTCACATCTTAGCAAGCTCTAGCATAACAACAAGAGGTGGTCAGTGGAAGCAGTTAGTGTTTCTAATGGGGATTCAGAGTAGATATTGAACTGGTTCAGAAAACTCAAAGCTCCATTGATATGGAATAGGGATTTTTCTAGTGTCTTCCATTCCTGCCCAGAGAAGACTAAACACAGTTACTGATGGATTTAGAAGCAGGACTGCATTTACACATTCTGGTTATCTCAGTGTTAAAATTCTGGTCGGTTCTACTGATAATAGGGATACAGCTGAACCTCTGAGAAAATGAACTGGGCCCTGAGAAGTGAAGAGCATGGTAATGGTGATGTATCAACCAGGATAGTTTGTATTTTTCTTGAAGACAAATTTGAATTGTTATCCTCACCTGTTTACACATGGCATGTGCTGTCAATGTATTGGCTGCAGCTGTTCCAACATATGGATTGGCTTTATGGGAAGAAGTTTTCCTGCATGTGAACTCCACTCAAAAGCAAAGGTGGGCAGAAAGGATCAATGTATATTTGTCATTTATACACAGTTATCCATCGACTTAATTTAGGTGGTCCCTGGACAATGTAGATGAATATTTAAAGCTATTCTATTAAGATTAGGCTAATTAAGCTAATTTTGACCCACAGATACTGGGGTTTAATAATAGATATAGATGTGCAAGAAAGTAAAAGAAGCTATTTGAATTAAATTTTTACTCCAGATCTGATCTTTGCAATTCAGTGCCTAAGCAGGGAACTCCTCAGACTCTCACCTCTCTTCTGCTCTCTCCCTGCTCTTACCCTTATCATAACAAAAAATTCCAGCTGTGAACAACTTGAGGACTGAGTTGCTTAATACCACTGGTCTATAAGCAGGGTTTTAAAAAGTACTGATGCAAACAACACAAAGCTTGCACAGAAAAACAGATCACTTAAAATATAAAGTGGAGCGGCAGGAAAATGTAAGTGCAAGGCCCCTAAGTTATCTGCTAAGTCAAGAGGAATTAAAAGTGTATTTGGCAAGCTATTGTTAGTCCCTTAAGTGCACTGGAGGTATGTAGTTATGCCTGCAGGCCAGTGGACATGAACAGTGGGCCTAATTCCAGTTTCCTTCCACGTGACTTACTGAAGTGGTCTAGCAGCTTCTGCAAGGCTAGCATAAGCTCCAGAAATAAAGATGTGGTTTAGCAAGTATAATGACAACATCTGTAAGATATTTAGGCCCAAAACTCAGGTTTTCTTGCAGATGTCTAAAGGTTTTTCTTTTTTTAAAAAAAAACCCAAACACTTCATGATTTTATTTTTTTTCCAGTTGTGTGGCTAAAGAATGATTTGCAGTCAGACACTTCCTAGAATCCTAGAATCATTTAGGCTGGAGAAGACTTCTAGGATCAACAACTCCAGCCTTTAACCTAACACTGCCAGATCCATCATTAAAATATGTCCACTACATCTACCTGGTTTTTGAACACTTCTAGGGTTGGCAGTTCTGCCATTCTCCTGGGCATCCTGTTCCAATGCATGACCACCCTTTCAGTGAAGAAATTTTTCCTAATATCCAATCTTAACCTCCTCTGGCACAACTTGAGGACATTTCCTCTTGTCCTATCACCCACTATCTGGGAGAAGAGACCAATCCCCACATGGCTACAACCTCCTTTCAGGTTCCTGCTACATTTGCAACTACAAATTACATTATCATATAGATGGCATAGAGTGTTTACAAAACTATGGCAAAATAAAAGGAATAAGCACAGTAGAATCATCAGCAATGACCTTTTTGCCTCATGTTCCAGTTCCTCACCTGCCAGTAGTGCACAGATGGAACAAGCTACCATGGTCATCCCTGAATTCAAACTGCCACACTCAGTTATTGCATCTACGCTGACTCTTCTAAATTAACATTACACATACAGATAAAGAGTTAAATATTTTAGATCTGCACTTATCTTCTTCAAGGCACAGAGAGAGAGAGGGAACAATTTGGCACCCGTAGCAGAATGCCTTCAGGGAGGAAGGACCATCCCCCAAAACAGGGAAATGCTGATCAACAAGTTTTGCATTTGGTTGGTTTTTTTTTTAAAGTCTGAGAGTCTTTTCCAACCTGTTTTGTTTTTTTTTCATGCTGGAAACCAGGCCACTCCTCAGGAAGAAAGAAGTAATGTTTCTATTTGAGACAGAAAGCACTTTGCAGAACGATGTGGTTTGCTAGACATCCAAAAAACAGAGAGTCTTCTGTCTGAGAATTTTCAGTAAGTACCAGATTCCACCTCACCACGAGCCTCAGTTCAGCTGAACAGACTACATAATTCATCACAAATGTAAAACTGAACACACCTGCCACAAATGCTACCACCTATTCAAGTTTTACAGGAAAACAAGAGTATTTTTGAGTCCCTGTTACTTTGTATTTTCAAAGACTTCACAGAGCACAGAGATGATGAAAACACCTTGTCTGACATTACACACATAGCCTTGATACAGATTCTCAGCTTTCTTGAGAGGCAGCTGAATTAAGGTCAGGGATGGAAATCCAAGTGAGAAGAACTGAGAGCCTGAATGTAAATGGAAATGTGGATGCTTTACAGTGTCCAAGTGGCAGCATCTAAAAGTAAATGTGGGTTACTACAGTGCATTTTCCTGAGCTTGCTATAGTCAGTGTAAGAGTCTGTAAAGCCACCTAGCACGGAATATAACTTGCATGTGTAACACACCTCTGCAGTGACAGAAACATTGCTTTCAATGAATTCATTTAAAATATTGATGCCATAACAAAAGGCTCATGTTTTAAAGTCTTCTTTTTGCAACCTTTTCAAAATATTCCAATCAAACTTTATACCCCTAAATTTGACCCAATATGCTTTGCATATTTAGCATATTCATCAGGTACTGAATTTACTAAATTATGCAGTTTGAGGGCACTGAGTATTTGCTACATAAATGTTGATTTTTTTCAACATGATAAAGAATCTGTGCCTTGACTCTACTTTGTCATGGTTTGTCTGTTCAATGGCAACAGACAACAGAGAGATGGCTAATGAGTGATTTCTGCTACATTTAGGAAGGCAGTTCTGATACTGCATTAATAAGAAGGTGGGGGATTGAGAAAATTAAATTATCATGGGATGGCAAACAAGTTATGCTATGATAGCAGGGAATGCTGCCCAATGCAAGGTTGGTTACAAACACTTTGCAGTAGTCAACACCACAACAAGGTTGGTTACAAACACTTTGCAGTAGCCAACCCCACAATTTCAGCCACATCAGCAAACCAGAATTTTGCACTAAATGGACTTCGTGCTCTTATGTCAGAGTGAAACAAAAGAATCCTTAAAGAGAAATGGAACAGCATAAGACATTCTGACTTCTTGACACCTGAACCTTTCAAAACCTATACCTTCTCTCTGTTTTGTCACAGAAGATCCAACTGACAAGGTGCTAAGCAGCAAACCATCCATGCAAGTCAGACACAAGTCTCAGCAAAGCAATAATGTATAATTGTCAAAGATCACAGAGCAATTTTTAAAGATGAAACTACCCCAAAATCTGCCTTTTCTTGCAGTCTCACCAGCTTCAATGGCAGTCAAAAATCTGCCTTTTCTTGCAGTCTCACCTGCTTCAATGGCACATGAAACTCAGTTTTAGAGCACTTAATAGATTTCTGTATATTAACAGTAAGAGGCTTTTACAGACATCATCCCCTGCAGTTCTCTAGTCTACTCTTGCTGTATAGACCCTGAAGGTTAATGAGGTAGAAATTTTACTTACAGTGAATTTGCTTCCATCAAGGAATAAATTATAGACAATTTCTTTGCAAAAAAACAAGGGGGGAAAAAAGCTATATCTGCAGATGGCTACTTAAAAAAAAACACAACCAAAAAACATGGATAATTATATACATTGATATATATGTAGCTGACAAGATTATAGTTATAAATAACAATGTCAGAAAATCCTGTGGTTCAAATGAGGAAAATCTGGAAAATCAGCACTCAGTTAGGCTCTATTTTCTTATATGAAAGAGATGTTGAAATCCTGTACAACATTTCCTTTATCCAAAGCCAAGGTTATCCTGACTTTTCCTTTTTTTTTCCTGTGTTTGTCCTCAGACAACTTTGAGGTCATTGAAGGAAGTCAGAATACCTGATGGGGATTTTTTTTGACAACAGCTTTTTCAAAGCTGTATCAAGAACAGTAATCTCTTAAGACTTGAAATTTCCTTTCTCTGTAGTACTAGACTTCTTGCAGGAGACAAATTCCTTGGTAAAATTGCCACAAGTTACCCATCAAATATATATATATAAAAGTCAAATACTACAAATAAATGCTAGAAACTTTGTTCAAGAGAATGACTACCTAACAGCTTAGCAAAAAATAGAAACTTTAGCAAAGATGAGATCTCTTAAGACTTGAAATTTCCTTTCTCTGTAGTACTAGACTTCTTGCAGGAGACAAATTCCTTGGTAAAATTGCCACAAGTTACCCATCAAATATATATATATAAAAGTCAAATACTACAAATAAATGCTAGAAACTTTGTTCAAGAGAATGACTACCTAACAGCTTAGCAAAAAATAGAAACTTTAGCAAAGATGAGATCCATGAGAATGACTACCTAACAGCTTAGCAAAAAATAAAAACTTTGGCAAAGATGAGAGACAAACCATGTCATCTAGGTAGCAAAGCAATGGATGGCGAAAAACTTTGCAAAATGTTTGAAAATAAATCTCAGTGGTAGCTTGTCAAAGGATGTACTCCACTTTTAATTCTGAAATAGAAATTAGGACCCTTTTACTCATATGCTCAGCTAGGACTAACTACATTCAGTTACATGTGACTGTAAGCAACATAATTAGAGGAGTAGGAGGAAATTTTCTTATTCCCTTGGCTAAACTGGAAGTCCTAAATATGTAAAAGCAAGCTAGCCACTTCAAAAAAATTGCTTTACAGCCTTAATGACTATAAAGGAGGACTACTACAACTCCAAATCTTGTGCTCTGAATGCATGGACACATGAGAAACTATTCCATTCTTGACTTCTGATAGAAAAAGGGATTTAAGAAACAAGCCACCCTGAAACATTTTTAATCATTTGATTAAAATTCTCATTTGTTCTTTGTGATTAAATGTTTGTTTCATGGTATCTCTGACATCAGTAGTGCATTAGCTCTTTAATTAAAGCAAGCAGCAGAAAAATAGGTGGCTGGGAAGAATCTCTTAAGACCTTAAAGAACTAACCAAAATATCTTTCTTAAGCTTTAGAAACCATTAATATAGGAAGATATATAGTCCACCTTAAACAAAGGCACTCTAGCCCAAAATCCTACTTAGTCTTCAACATACATTAAGTTTAAACAAAGGCATCAAAAGCAAACACATTTGATAACCTAAAACCCTGTGCAGGTGTCTTTTTCCAGTAATGAATAATTAAGTACCTTGATTAATCCCTGCTCTTGAAGCCAGTGAGGGTTTTATCATCAGTTTTAATTGTAGCAACCCATCTGAAATTTTTAAACACATTAAAGAAATATTTAAACAAATAGACTACATATTCAAAGCATCTTATATAGATTTCTAAAATGAATTTTTTTGTGCTTAGAATAAAAGATGGGAAAAGGCTGGTTACTCTCCCAGCTTTGCATACCTACCAATTCAAACTGCTTGCTAAGTATTTCTGCATTAAAATATTTCAGACTCTAAGCATAATGGATTTCAGCTGTTTCTTCTGAGCTTTTATGCCTCCAGCTCAGAGTTAGAGCATGAGATCACAAAGCTCAGGAGGAAGCCAAAGCCACTGCCTGCAGGACTGTGAGCTGTTCTCCTTACTACCACTCCTCCAGTCCATGAGCACCCAAGGACTAGGTTGGTTTCTGGTGCTTTGGGTCATGCCCTTGCAGTTGAAGAGGATGCCCAGCCACTGTGGCCCAGCCTGATGGTCTGGATGTGGGCTCAGTGCTGTGGTGTACAACTTGGAGTCTTGGGAACATCCCTCTTCCCCTCACATGAGACCATGGCCAAATAATGGGAAAGAATGGAGGGCTTGGGTTAGATGAACACCAAAGGAAGCACAAACCTTGCGTGCTTAGAAGCCAGGATAAAAGAAGAACAAAAAATAGACTCTCTGGTGGATTAAACTCGCTGTCTATCCCTATGCCATTAAACTGAGATATGTGAGCTGGAGATGCAATAGCAGACTTTACCTTGCAGGATAACATTATCCAGCTATCACTTTTAGAAACATCTTTCCAAAAGATGAACCTAGACTCAAAGGCATTTTAACCTGGAAATTAAAGAACTGAGAGGAATTATTCCTCCAAGGAAACCACCCATGTAGTTAATCAGCAATGAGCCCTTCCAAGACGGGATGCTTTTTCATAATTGGACTTTCACAGATCTCAAATGATTCGTATATTAGCTTTTAAAAATGCTTTGAAATGAAGACTTTTGGACTTTCTATAAGTAGGCATAAGTGAATGTAAAAGGGGTTAAAAGTTCAGGAAGATATTTGAGACAAATAATTGCATAAAATGTGGCAGTACATTCTCAAGGAGGAGAAAAAGCAATGGTCGTTTATGAATCTTTAATGATTTTACTCTGGGATCAGTGAAGTCTTAATCAAAGTGGGATGCATACTTAGCCTGAGCAAATAAGGCATGAAGATTCAAACATTCTTTCTGAATACTAATATGGTTTTATACTTGGACATTTAAGTAACCAAGATTCAAAAAATGTCAGAAGATCTCCAGAGCATGTGGAAGAAATTGACGATTAAGTTAAACATTTTAAATTTCATGTCTTAAACATAGATATTGCCCTAATTACTGAAATGAAAGTGTCTACTAAACTTTTTTTTTTCCAGGAGACTCAGGAATGCTGAATGCCATTTGGCAAGCACACTCTCAGAAAGGTATCTGAATCTTCTTCTCAGCAAAGAGCACAGCAGGCAATAGTAACACATGCACAGAAATGTTGAAAGGTAGGAAATTCCACCCTTTTACACTATGTCAAGATTGCTAGGTTAAGTACTTCCCAGGAACAAAAAGAACTGGCATGACAAATATACTGCTCTTTTGGTTTTGTAAAACTTTTTTTTTTTAATACTTAATTTACTTTGTTTTCTAATCAATACTATTGCATTTAACTGCAAACATGACCTAGGAGTTTATTAGGTTTTCTAGTTAATTGAGGCTACAGCTACAACAAACAAGATCTTGACTTATCTCTGCTAAACTGGCCATTCTCCAAGGATACCCCAGTGTGAGCACTTCTGCACTCCTGAGCTTTGCTTTTTTTTGTTTTCACTGTCATTACATATGTATGCACACACTGTCTAAACCTGAAATGGGAAGAAATGAAATTGCAGCTATTAGTTCCATCAGTCACCCATGATTTGTAAAGCTCCCTGTAATAGTTTTTCACATCAGAAGGAAACTGCTTCATCAGTTGTATGGAAATTCAGTAATGGTCAATGATCATAAGCCAAACCTCTCTTACTTTCAAGACAAGAGGTCTATACAGAGGAAGTCAAAGATATTTAGCAGCACTCAGTACAGACCACCTAACAAATGCATAGATTCTAATGAGTGAGGAGATTGAATTTAAGGTGCCCAATGCAGAAATATAATGTTTATATAATGTATGCTCCCCACAAAAAGGACATGCAGTGTTTCAATATTTAAAACATACATACAGGAAAATGCCCAGTATCCCATTGTAAAAGAAATAATAGACTAAGATATGTATTTAGTTTTCATGAGGAAGGTTTGTGCAAATAACTTTTAGAGGCTGAAGAAGTAGCTGGTTAAATTACTTGTGAAAGAGGGTAGTGCTCATAGGATTCTAGTATAATGAGCCTATCCCAAATCTATTCCTTGCTAAATGTGTGTCATATAAATATATGTAGAAGGCACCAAGTAGAGAGAAAACGGAATGTATGAAGAGCAATGAAATGCACAGGACAATCATTCTTTAATTCTTAAAATTTAGGAAATAGATGTTTGTCCCTTTATGAAAGAACCAGGATTAGCAGCTCCTTCTTGTATGTACACTGAAATAATTTGTCCTGTTAGGAAGAAGATTACTAGATTCCTGTCACTAAACTAACATAAATATGCAGTACTACTTGCTGTTAGCACTACTATGAGTTCAGATTGTCACCTACATGCAAACATGTCAATAAAAATAAATTTTTCTAATAGGCATTTAGAACTGCTAGCAATCCACACACTTTGTTTGTCCTTTTCTAGGTTTTATTTTTAGGTGTTTACTGCAAACAGCTCCACTCTTATGATAGTCAGAATACCTTGCTTTACCCAGTATAGCTGTGATGTAAAAATGTGAATCAGCCACAGCCAAAGAGAGCTGGATGCAAACAGAATATTCTGACTTTTCTTGGTGGTATTTCCTCCTCTGGCATTATGGTATAAGTCTTGAAAGTGTGAAAATCATCAGCACTCACAGCAAACTCTGGAAAATATTATGAGAGATGTGTTGCTGAACTTGCCTTTTGCTCCTGGAGGTGGCCCTTTCAAAACAGAGCTGAGCATCTTTGCCAGTACTCAGTGCCAGCATTGGTATTTCTCAGCCTGTGCATACACTGAGCTCACAGTTTCCACCTCTTCTGACATTTGGCAGAAGTTGTTTTTAGGAAGAAATGAAAGAGACATCCTTATTTCAATGGGCTATCTGAAAGAACAGTTTTTCAAACAACAAAGATTCAGGATGGCTTTCTAAAGTCAGGTACTTCTGGTTATAGAATTCCTAAGGGAGAAGGGTCCAGTCAGCTCAAATCAACAGCATTTGGCCCTTACCAGCTCTTCAATACACTGTGTTTGTGAGACAGTGGTACTAATTGTGTCTAGCAAAAAAGGACACTACAGCTTACAGTCTTATAGATCCCTTATTTGATAAAGGAGGTTGGCACCAAATAATTGATCCTGCAGTCAAGAACTGATTTCTGGTCACTGTTCCCAGTGGTTAGAGGAATTCCCAGAGAGACAAATGACAGCTCTGAGGTTCTGCTCAAACAGCACTGGTGTATTGCTGGCTCTAATGGTTCCTGACTCCAATTTGGCAACTGGGAGCACACACTTATCTATACTTGCTTTTGGCAATCTGATTGACAAATTCTAAAAAAACTTGGATATAATCTGAAACTTTAAACAGTAGTTGCTATTTTTCCTTTCCTTTTCATATTTATTTTTGAAAAATCATTGTTTTCTCCCATAGCAATGCAGATATTTTGAACTAATAAGATCTAGCAAATATAGAGGGACATCTAAACTCCCAAAAGGGGAGCATCACATGCTTCATGTAGTTGCTATTTCCAGATATATTGGCTCCTTCACTGTTCATTCTTAAATATTTTCATAAGTATTTTCTCCAGGAGTGACATGTCTGCTTAAAAAGAAAAAAATAAAAAAGCAAAGCATAACAAAAGGTTAGTTTATTATCTGTGGCTCTCTATTGGAGGTTTTATTGCCACTACACAAATACTGTGTGTTTAGATCTTAGAATAGGCATCAATTATTAACAAAGGTGATGGAGAAAGAAAGCACAGTTTTTCATGACAAATGACTCCATAAGCAGAGTTCCATAAACCAGCACGCAGCATTTTCATTCTTCAGAGGACAAAGAAAAGAATGACTAATACATCAATTTCAGCACTGTTTCCTTGCTCTTTGTGAAAAGCACCTTGCTATCTAGAACCACCCTTAATTTACCATTTTTTGAAGACAGAAAATATAATGAAAACATCCGTCTCTGGTTTCCTGCAATATTAAACATCAAAGTAATAGTTATTCTCCACCCACTCATCAATCATGCCCTTGCTCCATGCATACTCCTCTGATCTTCTGACACATGAACTAAACAACCTAAAACGGACACCACTGCTTAAGGAAATTTCCAGTATTGCAGAAGGGAATGAAACCTCTGATCTCAATGAAGCTATATGTCCACTACTTCTCTTACACTGATGATCCAGAGCTTTATACTTTAATTCCTTAATGTTGTTGAGGAGTTTAGAATTCCTGGACCTCAATTCATGATGACATGCCAAGTGCCAAACTCCTACAGCAAGAGGTTTATAGGACATACATCACCAAGCACTTTAGGAGAGTTAAGGTGTTTATACCCACCTTTTCTACCCACCCACCTAGCTTCCCATCCTTTTTACCATTAGATAACCAAATTGTCTTTTACCTACATATGACACTTGCACCCAGCTTGGGTTCAGTGTGCCTGAAGGACACAAGCCAGCCCCATTCAAAAGCCATCTGACTCCATGAGTGTGGCACAGAGCCCACACCAATGGACTTGTTTCTTTACAGAACTTACTCACTAAGGACTATGATGGACTAAGTCACACTGATACAGTGACACAGCTCTCAGCCAGCTCAGAGGACCACCAGCATGGGTTTGTTTCTGTCCCTATCCCCATCCAGTGAGCAGGCTCACACACACAGCTGCATCCTGAAAAAAATGTATGAGACACAGTAGAACACTGCCAGTCTCTGCTTGTCAAAAACTGATGGTAATTGCCTGTTTCTGTAGTAAGGGCTGTGCTTTTTAGCTGCACAAACTCTGCTTGTTACCCTTGCTGGCTGCCACAAGGTTCTCTGCAGCCACGATGTGCAGCCTGCTACCAACCCATCTGCCCTCCTGAGCCTCCCACAGCCCTGGCATTACAAAGTTCTCAATTTCCCTAGACCTCCACAGGTATATCTCAGGGTTCTGCCTACAGACAATCACTACTCATCCCACAACGAGTCTTTGTACTGTCTTGTCCCAGAATGACTTTTGTAGAGTTCCTGACTCTTCCTCCACAGAAGAAAGTCACTGCTGGGGAATAAATATTAAATCATTTATGAGTGTTCAAGGACTCAGAAGCTGGGTGTCTAAGAGATTACATAGAGAGGATACAGCACATGCTGAGCACTTCATTTCTAGGAGAACAATTTGTGCATGTGCATGCAAGTGCATGTGTGTTGAACAAATGTTTCAGTGACACAATTGGGAAACATCAGTTAATCTTTCTAATCCTTTCATCTACCTCATTGACCTACGCATAGATTCTGCATACCATGAATGAGGCAATCACTACAGCTGTATGGATTTCTGCCACATCCATAGTTACTCCAGAAGGTCTCAACAACAGTGAATCATAGTCTAGTCCTGGCATAAATATTTAGGGTCCAAAGGCCAAGGAACTAATAGAAATCAGTGAGTTTATGCACAAACTACATGCACACAAAAACACATGCTTCACTTCAAAATTAATATTTTTCAATTGAAAAATCAAAACAAGCCAAAAAACAGTCACAAACACTTGCTAAAGGAAAACTATCACACACACCATCCTAAATGGTGTGATGTGTGCAGCTTTGTCCAAGAGGTTGTCATCATTGTTAAATGTTTTGAAAGATGCTCTCTGAAACTGATTTATCAGGACTATGGAGTGAACAGAAACAGAAACCTTTCACATATATGTTGAAACAATATCAGCCCCTCTAACAAACCTCTATCCTGTCTCCTACCCCACTTTCAGGTTTCCCTCTAAGTTTTGCCATTGGATACTGTTTAGTGCAGAAATCTGGTCTATGACTTGATCAAGGCCAAATACTTCATGCTCTTTGGAGGTGGAGACAAGGGGATTTGTTTTGATGGGCTCTGTTTTTATGAATATCTTATTTCCATACTCCATCATCCCACTTGCTATAAATCAAGTGTCAATAAGAATTTAACACTCCAGCTTCACAGGCATTTCTCATAGAAGCAGTGGTGCCTTTGAGATGTTTCTCATCTGATCCCACACACAATTTTTGCAGCTCCTCAGCAGCAAAGACTCCCTTGGAGCTGCCACAACAAAGCAGCAGTGCAGGAGCTGGAGGAGGCTCCTGTCACCAGATAGTTTGTGAAACTACTCATTGTCAGAAGAGGTTTTGCAGAGTGCTCAATGAGGAGAAAAAAGAGTGTTGGAGAACAGGAATTAGAGCTGGCATGGGAAGGGAATTTCTAGATGGAGAGAGAAATTGAACAGACTTGTGGCACCTCAGCTCGAGGCAAGTCAGGGCAGATTGTGCTCATTTAAAATAATGTCTTACCTACTCTTGTTATGCTAACCTAGGGTTTCTAGCTGTAAACCAAGGACTGAAAGAGAGGGTTTTGGCAGGCCTGGGATTGCTTCACCCGTTGTTTGGGCACTTCCCTGCAAAGGCATACACGACTGGCTAAGCACTAGTGGCCTCCTCTGCTGCAGGGAATTCTACAACCAGAGAAGTTGCTGTGCTGGACAAAAGTCTGAGCCCTCTTCTTCATCATCCACAGCATGACCACACCTGTATATTTCCATATGTTCACCTCTATGTGCTTCTTGCACCATTTTTTCCCCACTGGATTTGATATAGCTGACTGCTCTTCATAGGGCAGCCCATGCATTGCATTTTGCTAAAGTGATAAGAGGAGGTAAAATATAAGCAGGACAAACCCCCTGAGACCTTTCCACATAATCTATCAAAAATAAGTCAAATGCACTTGTAGAAATTAGAGTTACTTTTAAGAAATAACTCTTCAAAGAATTAAAACTCATCTGGGCTTTTTTTTTTTCTTCTAAGTTTTTATTAGCATAATTGAACTTTACATAAAAGCACTAAGCATTTTTATTACTCACCATGAAACAGATCATTTGGATTAATCTCTTAGTATCTGTGTTTACCATTTGTTGATAATGAGTTTAGTAAATGCATCTGAAGAACTGTACTCATACTAGCAAGGCCAAGACTGCACAGACAAAACTGTTATTTGAGAGTGTAATATCACAAGGTCAACAGAGCAGGTTTGAAGATCATTTCTAGACTGATTTTTTCTTTTCCTTCAATAAAGCATAATGATTTGGAATGTTTTTGAAATGCAAGTCTGGTTCCCAAGGACCCAAATAGGGCATTTGCTGATAAAGAGCAAAATGGACACAAGCCTCTTCTTCTACTTGAGACTTTTTTGAGTCTGCAAGATTGTTAGTTTCCCAAAATGTCAGTTCACAAAGTTAATCTTGCTGGCTATATGAAACTATATATCTGCCTCTGGCCAAACTAAAAGTGATACACATCCAAACAATTGCTTTGCTAATAAAATATTAGAATGGATCCTTCACACACCAATCCATCATCTATAACGTCCCATCAAAGTTGGTTTAGTATATGCCAATATACTTCAGGAGTTCCTAGGAAGGAAAAAGAAAAGGGGGGGGGAAGGGGGCCAGGGGAGACCTAGTTCATTCTTTCCTGCTTTGAACATTAAAAAGGGATTTCAAGTATCCACCTGCAGAATCATGGAAGTTGGCACAAAAATCCATGCTGTGTTATAGACTCCAGGTTTTTGGTTTCAAAAATGCTTTTAGCTTATATGGCTGGGGGAGAGGAGGAGTTTCCAAACTACATTTTGGTTTAACTGGCAACATATTGCCTCTATGAGACCTGAAAGTGCCTGAGCAAAGATCTCTTAACCATACTACTAACACCCCCATAAAACCTGAAACCTTCTACAACCTGACTGTAGATCAGTTAGTCTAACAGAACACACCACTTTTACTAAATAACTTTCCCTGTTTATCCCTCCAGATAACTTTGGATAGGAAAAACAATGTTATTAGTGCCCAGTGTTCACAGGCTGGTCTCTATCCCCCCTTGCAGAAAAGGGCCTCAAAATTCAGGTACCCTGGTAATTCCTCTGCCAAAACCAGCTTTGCTAGCCAAAGGGATACAGTAAAGGCATGAAGGTGTGGAGACTGAAGAAAGGCTTGTGATATCCCTGTTGCAGTCACTGGCCCTCTCTCCCTTCACTTATCTCTTACCACCAGCTCAGCCATCACCCAGGACTCAGCATCCTCCAGTGGAAATGGGCACCAGAGTAGAGTAAGCCCCTGCACATCACACCTCATTACAATGTCTTTAGCCATTTCTTCTTTATTTTCATCTATACAAATGGCTTATGGCAATAATGATATTAAGATCTCTATATGCCCATAATAAAAATCGAAACAATCTTGCTTTGTTCAGCCTGAGGCCACAGCTCACAGGTTCTGTGCTTGGAAGAACCTGCTTGTCTTGCCCTCCTGAAGGTCTTCACACCCTTTCATGTGTCAGCACGGTGTTCAGTGCTCTCATTCCACTTGGTTAGCCAAAGGTTTAGAGTTAGGTAGGGTGCTGCATCTGGGGCTGCTTTGCCATCCTCTGGCTCTGCCCCCCACATCCTGTCCTGCTCTGCTGCATCTTTGCCTCACCTATTCCTAGCTTATTCTGTATAATTCTGTATTCCTAGTATAGAGAAAGAAAGGCTTTGCTTTAGCAACTGGCTGCAACCTGAAAACATCCTGTGTCCAGAGGCTTAGAAAGCGAGTGCCAAGCTGCCTCTGATCTGGCTTCCCAGCCTCTTGGGATCTGGCATATCTGCTTCTCCTGCTCTGCTGCATCTTTGCCTCACCTATTCCTAGCTTATTCTGTATAATTCTGTATTCCTAGTATAGAGAAAGAAAGGCTTTGCTTTAGCAACTGGCTGCAACCTGAAAACATCCTGTGTCCAGAGGCTTAGAAAGCGAGTGCCAAGCTGCCTCTGATCTGGCTTCCCAGCCTCTTGGGATCTGGCATATCTGCTTCATTTCTCAGCTTCTCCAGAGTCAGGCTGCTCAGCCTCCCAAAGCACCATGATCAGGATTTATGGACACTACAAGTTATTGCATAACAGGACCCTTTGTGCTGCTACCTTTGCTACACTACTATGACTACTGAAAGCCACCTGTGTTAAACACTAGAGCTGATAATAGAGCTAAAATAACTGAACTTCATGCCATCAATATCGTATATTTCTCAGCCTGTGATCCATGTAACATGGTCCTTAAAATACAGGTACTCTCAGATAATGCCACAATTCCAAATCATTACTCTAACAGTCTATTTTCCTCAATTAACACTTAACTATGCAATACAGTTTGGGAAGAGAAGCATGAATAAAAAAACCAGAGCTACCATCTAATAAGCAACTTTGTCTTATTCTTCACAGCACATTCTTGTTGGCCACAGATGACAAAACCAATTTAGAACAATTACAGATTAACCACAAATACAACCAAACCCAAAGCCAGAGTGGATGCAGACTGACATACCAGTAAAGAGCCATAGTCTATACTACCTCTAAATTAGCTAATTCATTTCAATTCATCGATTCTTAAATTAGTAAAGTGTACACCTGTTCTGGCAATGCCTGTTAGTCTCAGCTGCAGCTCGATGTTGCCCTCCTGTGGGCCGAAAAAACAGGAGAGCTCTTTGTGTTTCTTCACACCTTCACCATATCAAGGGAAAACTGGGAACGGTTTACTCCTTTCCAGCTGAGATGAAGTAAGCAGAGATGAGCTGAATCCCTGTGAATCATGTAAATGTAACATTCTTTTCCAGATTTCATCAATTCTGGACTACTTTTGGAACAAGTCTTCTACACAGGAATTTATTCCATAGGAATAAACATCTGTATCTTGCCAAGTCAACCACAGCTTGCAAGATAGTATTTACACTGAATTTCTTCCAGCAGAGGAGAGGGAGATGATACATGAAGTTTACTGGAACAAAAAAAAAACAAAACTGTTCTTCAATTTTTTTCAGCAGGTTTTAATGGCAGAGTGAATTTTTTCAGCCTTTGCCTGACAGTAGGGAGTTCAGTCTTGACGACTGCCAGGCACAATCCATTTTTTAGAGTGAATTTTTTCAGCCTTTGCCTGATAGTAGGGAGTTCAGTCTTGATGACTGCCAGGCACAATCCATTTTTGCCTCAAATCTGAAGGCCTCTCCCTTGCCTAGGCAGGGGTGATTTTGACTGCAACAGGCTTGTTGTAATGCAGTTAAGTGTTTGTCACTTGCGTGGCACTTCCCATGTTTTTGTCACTTGGGGACTCCAGGTCCCTGTTTCTGTACCAGATGGAATTTGGGGCCTATCTGGATTCTGAACTGTGGCCAAATTGATTTGGGGATGGCATGTAGTTAGGCTGCTCTCCAGCTAGTGCTCCACTTCCTCAGAACAGGGTAAAGAGGGAAATTCTCCACCAGCAGGAAGCCAGAAATACTCCAAAACCAGTGACTCACAAAACACAGAGACCACTTAAAGACTGGGAAGCTACTAATTGATTTCTTCATGCCAGGAGACAGAATGGGAGGACCTGGACTATGTGAGAAAAACCATACTCCTTTTCTTGTGCTTGATTTGTGAGGAACACAGGCTAATCAGGCTTGCTTTGCTATTTAAATTGATACTTGTTAATTCTTTCTGCATCAAAGCCCCTAGTGCTGTCACAAATATCACTCCAGCATGGTTGACTTCCACGAGACTCTTCAAGGACCTGCACATAGCTAAGGGGAGGAAAAGGTGTTTGAGGCAGCTGCAGACAGAAACTGAGCTCCATTCCTCTTACCAGAGCAGCACAGCTCAGGTGTGTGCCAGGGTCACTGCAAACCTCTCACAGGGGTGGTCTCACTCCCACCTTGCAAAGTGAAACCATTCTCCATCCTGTCATGATATCTATGGCTCTCAGGAGCAAAATCACATCAACTTTAAGGTTATTTAATTCCTCTGAAGTTGCAAGTTGTCTATACCACTGTTCCAACCAAAAAAAAGAAAAAAGTTCTAAATCTTTAGCAATAGGGTTTGACTCTACACATAGTCAACATGAGGCAATGAGTTGAATCATTGGTAAAATCCACCCTCAGATTCAGAAATGCACTTTGTGGCTGGGTTTGACCCTTGCTGTAGGCCAAACCAACATTTTAAATCCAGACATAACCTCAAACTGAGGAAACTGAGGTCTGACAATTGTGGCTTGGGTTCATGTCTGCTTGCTACCAAGTCAAAGTCTTCCCTCTCAAAAACAGAGTGCTAATGATCAAGTGACAATCCAAACACAAACAAGAAAGAAGCACCAAGAAAACATCTGGAAGCAATTCTGGTAGGAAGAGAACATAGAGACGTGGCCAAATGCTTCACTGCCAAAATGGGGAGGAAAAAAAAGAAAATATTTATGATGAGGGGCTTTTCCCTGCCTGTGTTCAAAGATCATCAGCAGAGCATCTGTGTAGAATAAAAGACTAGGAAAGAAAGTACATATGTGGTGAGGGAATGAGGAAAGCAGAAACTGCTAGAAAAGCAACTCCAGACTAGATAAGGAAAAAGCAGCTGATTAGCATGCAGTCAGAGACCTACACAATAAATAGCATCATCAGCATTCATATACATCTGTCCAATAAAGCCTGTAAGAGCCACCAGTTTCCCTTAACAATCACCACGTTTAAATCAAAAATTACCATGAGCTGGCAGAGTCAAATTTTTGAAACCTTTCTTGCCACAATCGATCTATTGATTAAGCATCAGGAAAATACAAGGAGTCAAATGAATGAAAACCCCTGGAACTACTTTTACAGTAGTGCTCAGGCTACAGTGGCTGCTGATACAATGAATTTAAATGAATTCCAGAGACCAGCTGGCAAAGAAAATATGTTGCAGCAGAAGGAAATTTTTAAAGCAAATCTGTGCATTTCCTGAAAACGTAATTTTGCTGGAGCTTGTTTCTGGGGAGGAAAAAAGTAATAAAAAAAGCTGCTACTTTTTTTCTTTTCTGCAGCACTTTTAACAGAAACATTCCTCCTTATTCCCTGTCCAGTTCTTATACACACACCCCTTCAGGGCAGACTTCCAAATATTAGGGGATGAACAGAGATGCAGGCTAAATTTTTACTGTGTTCTGGGAGGGAGAAAGTGAGGGGCAGGAAAACCCAGGTTTGCTATATCTTATAAAAAGAGAGAGAGATACATATTGCCAAGAGCACCCATGGCCTGGCTTTCATTTTCCAGCTCCCAATGCCTCTCTGCAGGAGGCTGAGGCTCCCACCAGGGTGGGTAGATCCTAGAGCCTGGTAGCAGACAGGGCTCATGGTCTTCATCCCCAGGAATAAGCTTTGGCATATACCCTTTGAGCTGAGTTTCCTCCTCATGGGCAGCAAATGCAAGAGCCAACAGCCCTGGAAGTCAGGATACAGAAAAATCTGTTTTCTGTACAAACTGCTTTTAGAAGACCTGGTTCTGCAGCTGAAAGCACTTTTAACCTATTGTCAAATTATACAATGGAGCAAGGGACAAATTACTGCCTCTTTCCAGCCCTGCTTGAAGTGAGTTTCACAGGCTTTATTTTTCCTCTGAATCACTTCAGCTCTGAAAAAATCTTCTGGTTAAAAAGCCATTTCTGAAAGTGCCTTCATCCAAATGACAATTCAAATAAAATATACTACACACAGACATTTATTTGTCCTTAATAGCACCTTCCTTGATGAATATACACTTTTCATACATCTAGGAAATGGAACCTGACCAGAGATGTGAAGAATTTGAGAGGAGGCAAGATCTGATGAGTAAGCAGCTGCTTTATTAGCAACTCCTGATTTAGAGGCTGCATTCACTCAGAGCTGAGGAATATCTTCTGTGCCTGATGCTATAAATGTCAGGCAGGACTACAAATGGCAACAGGACATTTCTGGTGTTGCTTCCCAGTCATGTCACCCGAGCCCAGCAAACTGAACGGGTGATAGAAGAAGCAGATCCCCTGGCAGCAGTGTAGCAATC
>NW_008655337.1:51982-63295 GCF_000695815.1 Acanthisitta chloris | reverse complement strand
AGGATGGCTGTCGAGGGAAAGCAGTCATGAAAACAAACAGGTCTCCCAGAGACCTCCCAGCAGCCCAACACACACACTGAACCCGCTCTGCATCTCAAAACTTTCCACCCATGTGGTGAAACCCTAGTCCCTCCAGCACTGCTTCATGCTTTCAGAACTATCTGGACTGTCAGATTTGTATTTATTCCTGGCCAAGAATGACCTCTCAAGATAAACATAGGATGATTTACCCAGCTGACAGCCCAGCTGTGGTTGAAGGGTGCTTTAGGATACCCAGGACATCCAGCAGGACACTGGAGAACACCAGCACCATGGTATTTGTGAAACAGTGCTAACACATGGCACATGAGCAACTTCATATTTCCAACAATTAACTTTTTTTGTAAAGAAAGTCTTTCTTTTCCCTTTGCCCCAGCAGTCTGCTTTAACCTGACTCAGTACAAGCAACCAGGGAACTCCCATAGTAATTAAAGATACTTGCTACATTTTCCATTCTTATAGGAAAGAAGGTGCTTAACCCTGTATCATCCTTTGGTTTTTAGTGCAAAGAAGAAGCAAAACCTTAAGTAAGCACCAAACAAGGGAAGGACTTTTTTTTTATTCTGGATTAGTCTTTAAAGCTAGTTGAGGAAATTCTTTATTTTCCAGTTAGTATCTTAAAAATGCTCTTCCTATTCAGCACATCTAGAAAGGAAACTCCACGTCATGAATAGGCTCCATGTGGTTCCAAACTGTAATTTTTCAGTTCACCTAAAAGAGGAGTTAATAATCTCTAATAAGAAAACAGTTCTGCAGTTGTATTCTGATCTGACAATCCAGAAAACTCAAACTGGTCTTACTCACTAAGAAATTGCCTCTTCTCCTGATAATGACTTCCTTTGACAATCAAATTGCTTTGAAACAACTGAACTTTGCCAGCAGTTAACTTATGAGACAGCACAAAGGCTTCACATTCTGTCAGAGTCAGCAGCTCAAGATCTAGTCCAGAGCTCGTAAAAGAAATAAAGTTTACAAGGAATATTTATAAAGCATAACAGCCCAAGCATTTTTAGTTTTAAGGTGTAAAATGGACACATTTTTTTTCCCTCTGCAGCCTACAAACCACATAACCAGTTAATATACTCACTGAAGGTTATGAGTTCCCACTTTACTTTTTCCTATTTGACTAAAATGATCCTCAAATTAGAGCTGATAAAAATGGCTCTATCCAGCTACCTCTTGCTAAGGAACTTCAAGAAATGGTTCTGTGCAAATATTTTATTTTTTTTCAATAGGGTTTTAAATTCTATATTATTTTTGTGACCTGGCTTTGAAAAGGCACAACAAAACATATATGTTAGTGGTCTCTTGAAACATTTGACATTTGTTCTAGTAAAGACTGAAGATATCAAAACCAAGAATACCCCAAAAAGAAAATTAGGGTTTCAATACATGGAGCAGTAATTTTAAAGAAATATGATGAAATTTGTTTTACATCTGGGAGGTTACAGATATTTCCTAACATCCAAATAATTAGCATAAAGCCTTGGAAAAGGGGGTCACACCTTTCCACTTACCACATGCACCATACTGAAATGGCACATCCAAGCATCATCTAGTAAAACTATGAAGAGGTTATTAGCTCCATCATGTATTAACACAACCTCTGCATATTAATATCCAAACAACAGCACAAGAATGAGAGGTAGCATTTCATTAGAATGGCAAATGAGTGTCTAAGGGACAGGTAAGGGAGAGACTGTGCATAGCATAGGGAGGTGGAGGCCTCTCTGCAGACAAGGCCAAGGAAGGGAAGAGATCCTCCCATGGCTCTGCACTGGCTGCTCCTGCTCTTGGTTCCTACAGCCTGGGAGATTCTGGTTTCATACCAGAAGTCATTTTTAGAAAAGCACAGAATAGGATCAGGAAGAGATCCCACACTAGGCATCAACTTATTGGGAAAGTTTTGTCTTACTTTTTTGCTCTGCACATCAAGCAGGCAGAGAAGTCTGTCTGGTATTTGAAGAATGTCCTTCCTCAGCCACAATTTTCCCATCTACTTACAAAATATTTTGACACATTTAGATGAAAAGCTATACAAGTACTGTTCTATTACCAGACACTATTTCATCCTCTCTCAGGTTATAAATTGCAACTACTACCTAAAAATGTGGGTATGTAATTTTTACTCATGTACAAATGCACACTGTCCAAATATGAACATATGACTAAACTTGAATTCTATAATTGTATCCTAAGTATTATGTGGAAGTATTTTTACAGCTATTATGTCTGTCCTAATTTCTATTATCCAGACCCCATCCTGTCTTTAACGAGCAACTGTAAAATTCAATTTTGGTCACAGGATGGCAGACAGAGTATAAAGGCACAATTTCATTTTCAACTTCTACTCACCAGGGAAAAAGTACATACATAAGGCAAAGCGTTTCTTCTTTCCACTGTCTGTTTGCTCAAACTTTTATTAACTAGGTTAAATACTTTGACCTTCCCAGCAAATTACAGAGGAGACTTTATAGAATGCACATATGATGAAATGGAATTGCAGAAGGTCATTTCCAAGAAGAACCTTAAGCCAGATGTGCAGAAATTCAGCAATTTGCAGGCATAGCCCCAAAACAGATCCCACTGGTTTATTATTCATACATAGTGTTATTTTAATTGTGCCAAAATTACTGTTATTTATTTATTAGAATTTTAAAGATTCTTGTGAGCAGCCTTAAGTAACCACCAAATTAATGGAATCATATTCTTGTGGTATATTTATGCAATACATACCCAATATAGCAGAATAAATGACCAGAAGCTTGGCAGACAGAAGCTATTGTAGGATTACTCTTCTGCCCATAGCCTTCTGCCCCAGCTTCTCAAGAAAGTGAGTACAGAAACACCATCACATATTCAGGAGGTCTTCTCTGAGCTTCATGTGTTATCATTTAACCAAAGTATAATGCACTCCAGCTTGCAGAAAGCAGCAGTTTGGTTCAAAGAGTTATAATACACTTTCAAATAGTTTCCTGAATGATAAATAAATAGAAAATTGACACTGTCCAAAGCTGTTCATCCACTGTCTATGCAAGTCTTTACACAGTCCTGAAACTATTGCTAGTCTAAAAAGGAAAGGAAAGTTTTTCTTTGGCATTTGGTTTGAATATATTTTTTTCTAAACTGAAGGAGAGATGGAGACAGAGAGAGGAACTGGAGCCTGGAGAAGCATACCATGAAGAAACCAAGTTTCACATTTAAGTAGGATTTTTATTGCCAATGGTGTTGGAGTTCTCTTTTCCCACACCACTCTTCTACAAAGAAAAACATTCATGATTCAAAACTTAGGCAGTTGGAAGGTTAGCTGAACAAGAAGAATATTCTCTTTATCAAGGTTCATTTTATACAGAGGGCTACCAACATGCTGAACTAAAGCCAGGTGGGAATGCAGAAAGAAGCTCTGTATCTACAACCAATTTCCAGGAATCTGAGAGCAGTGAAATGTTTCATAAATTGGTAAAGAAGAACAGCAGGCATCTCTGTAATCACTTTACCAGTGGACCACAGGTATTTAGGAAAATACTGGATTCAAGAAAAGTTGGCATGAAGTATGGAGAAATGCCATGTCATGGTACTCTGCTTGTACCATGAGACACTCCACCAAGCAACATGCACAGAAGAAAGCACAGCCCAGTCAAAAAATAATGAATCCAATCTATAAGCTGATGGTAAGGAAAGAAAGAGAAAACTTAAGCTGGGCTGGGGGAACCTAGGAGTTCTGATTGATTGTCTTATAAATAGTTCTCATTGTTTCAGCTGCCAAATGGCAGCAGAGATGCTTTCTGGGAATTCAGCCCCTTTGAGCAGAAATTAAACCAGAGGATCTGCTAACTCTGACATGATGAATATATTTCACTGCCCATTACAGCTTGGTGAGAGGATTGAAGTAAGACACCACACCTAATGCTATTTTTTGCATGAAGCATAGACCATGATATGCAATGTTGTTACTAGCTTACTCAACTCCACTGCCTTGAACTTCTAAACTCATTCTTTATACATTAAGATTTGTAACTTTGCTTTGCATACAACCACTTGGTTCTATTATTTTTTAAAAAAATCAACAAACCACATACAACCACTTGGTTCTATTATTTTTAAAAAAAATAATCAACAAAACCGAACAAAACAACAACAGAAAAGCAAAAACAAACTCCACAAAACATCCCCCAAAATACTCCAAACCTTTATTCCTTTCCTGGTAAAAAAATAAATCTGAATCCAAGACCAGTTTTCTTCAGTAGTTTGTGGTTTTGGTTTTTTTTTATCTGCAAGCTTCATTAGTGCAAGGAAAACATTCTTATCATTAGCAACAAACACTCATCACTTTGTAGGCATTTAAAAGAGAAAAGATAAAAATCTAGTAAAGTTTGATGTTTTTATCATAAGCAAATATTCTGTGGAAGACATTCAGTCCAAAAGAGCTTCCTTGGCTTGTCTTTGAAGTAAAGAAGCAGGACTACAATACAGCATGCTGCATATAAAATCTTCAGCTTGAAAATAAACCCTTCAAAAACAAAAGAGCAGAAGCAGATGGGAATATTTATAAAGTAACTATACAGAAGCAGAATTTGTTAAGCATGAGTTAATTACAATAAATGCAAGGGTATCCTTCTGTAAAGTTTCTTTGTGAAGCAGGGAAATATTTTTCAGCCTTATGAGATCAATTCCTTTTGTGTTACCAAAGAGCTGCAGTTTTACTTTGTGCATACCATACTCCATTATCTGAAGAAATCAAATAACTCTGTAAGGGCATTCCCAGCAAAAAGAGTAAGATTTGCTTACTGCAGATCTCTTTATCAACAGGAATTTCTTTATATTTGAACACTCAGCTTATGCACTTTATCTATTTCTCTAAAAGACATAAGCAGTCACTTCTCATGTGTTAACACACTTCTGTAGTTTTAGTGTCTTACTTATCCTAAATGTGCAGCTTGTCCAGGAAACCAAAGAGCACAGAGTGGTGGATGTATGTCCTCTCAACCCTCAGCAGTCTCAATATCAAATTCTTTTGCAGGATATAGATAAATTAGCACTTTAGGTGCAAGCATTTTGTAAAATTGTTGTCAGGTCTCATGTACCTGCAAGCAGAGAACACTTTGAAACTTTGAGCAAAAGAAGAGCTAAGCTAGGTTAGAAGTTTGGCTTTATTTTTGAATGCACATGATTTAATGATACTTCTCATTTTTGTTTGTACATGAAAAGACTCTTCAGACTGTGGTATTTTGATGACATTCCTCAAGTGCCATCACAGGGTTCTGGTTATAAAATACTCCATGTAGGGAATAGTTTTGTTGTCTTAATGGCTGCAAAATTTTCTCTCCTCTGCAATATAACCTTAATTTATTTTTAAGTTTTCTGCTCAAGCTTCTGATTCCCAGCATTTGAATGCTGCTGCAGCTTTATAATGTGTTTTTGTTCCATTCAGACTAAAAGTAAATAAAAATGGGAACAACTTGCCAAGAACAGATTCATTTATTTGCTCAAACAACATTTCAAGAACACCTGCACAGCTCTTTTGAAAACATACTGGGATATAGCCATTCAGCCTTTCCTGTCTGTGTAACTTCAGGTAGATTATGTCTACCTAATGATGAAAAATGCACAGCATTTCCCATACCTCTGTGGTCAAGCTCAAGAACATCTCATTTTTCCTACTTTTGCCATTTGAACAACTAATATGGATCAATTAATTCATGGAAAGTTCATATTCGTGTCCCCTTTGTCAGTTTTAATTAGAGAAAAATCAAGCCCTGCCTGTGTACTCTTTTGTGTGCCCTCATTTTTAGAATAAGGGAATAACTTTTTTTCAAGTCTGAGCTGCATGGTGAAAAAATCCTATTTGCAGAACACAGCCAAAATACAGCTAGGCTATGGAAAAAGAAAATCAAGCCTGGGTTTGTGCTCATACATACACATTTGGTGGAGGAGAGGAAGACTAAAAAGCCCTCAGCAAATACACACCACAACAGTGAAACATGTCAATGGTCACCTGCTCCAAGAGCCACAGGTGATGCCATAGGTAGGGATGAAAGGGTCACCTGTGAAATCTGAGAAACTGCTTTTGTCTGGAGCCCTCTGTATCCATCTCATCTCACTGGCTATGTAAACTAAAAAAAAAAAAAAAAAAAAAAAAAAAAAGAAAAAAACACCAGGAAACATCATCTATGCTTTTCTACAGAGCATAGCTCAGTTATACCCAGATAAAAAATAGCTCCTTGGTTCTGATCCTAAAGCATCTTTCATTACCACAGAAGAAATAGTTTAGAAAATTTACACTTCAAGAACACTTTGAAATAAAGATCCCTTGTTTCTGCCTTCTTTGCTCCTGCCTGTATTTATGCAAGAGCCATCAGCTACCCATGCTTATTTTTTTTGGTCCTTGCTGGAAAGCTGACATTTGGCAAACACACAAGACTAAGGGGGCACAGTTTGGATGGAAAGCAACGTGTGTGTGTATATGCCTGACTGATGTGGGCACAGGGAAGGAGTCTACGAGAACAACAAATTCATATTTCATATGGTTAAAATGCTCTTGTGCAGATCAATGCATGTGATTGAAGCACAAGAACTGAGAATTTCCTCTTTTTTGCAAGTAGCACTATCAAAATCTCCACTCTACAATTCACAATGGCACAGCAAAGACAAGCCTGGGACAGCTGGACCTGGAAATTTTAAGGCAAAACATTATTTCATATACCAGGACCTGTCCTGCTTTACATGGTACATGTTCTAAAGAATGACTTGAAATAGCTCCCTGGTGAATCACAGTGTACAAAAGTGATTCAGAGATGATAAGTGTCTAAATTCAGCTGTACCAGAAGTGCATTGTTGCACTGTGCACTCACCCACCTCTTATACCCTCCCAGTACTGCCAAAGATAAAAACTAGCTTTTAGTAGCTTACATTTAAAACATTCTGCATCAAATTCTTATGCATTGAGTTCACTTCATGCTGGAGAACCTTCCTTCAGGAGGCACTTGGTACAGAAATGCTTTCATTACCACCAAGCCTAAGTCTCTGAGGAAAAAACAAGCTAACCCCCCAAATCTTTATCTCCCACAAGCTCAGAGACTTGCTAGAATATAGGAGCTAAAACATCAGAGGAGTTCATCCTTACAAAGCTCACTCCATTTTCTCCAAGCTCTTTATACACATCCTGGGGACAACCAAGTTAGAGCAAACTACAGCAGCAAACCCTAAATTTCTCTGTAATCAGTGTCCTTTCTGTGGGAGTGGAGCAGGATGCAGCTTGCTCATTCAGGTACCCTTGTCAACTCCATCTCTCCACCCTAACTGCTACCACAAGAGGATGGAGAAAGACCTATCATCCAAATATTAACACCACTAGTTGGATGCACCTTCTCCTTACAGAACGATAACAATCATTCTCATTCAGCAATTTACTTTAAGAAACAAAGACCTGAGCAGTTATTCTGCTAATTCTGACGCTAAATGACATGAAGAAGACAATTTACTTTATAAGCTTGGAAGAATATGCTTTAATGTGAATCAGAAAATTATTGCTCTAAAAACCAAGTGAAAAGCAGCAAGGTTGTAAATCTCTTCACACACCACCAGTGGATGACTGTACATTGTAAGGGATTAGTAACCCATGTCTGAGAAAGCTTAATGCCTAAAGTGTTAGTCAAGACCACTCTGAAGGTTAGGTCTGGATGTCTTAAGATCTTATGGAATTAAGTATGGTAAATGATCTCAAGGGCTACAGCACAGCTCACATTAACTGCCATTCCAACTGAAGCTGTGAAAATGCAATGTTTGCATGCTCTTTCTACACTACAGATGTCATAGTAAGGAAGTAGCTCCTTTGCTCCTCTCTCTGCTCTGCACTCTCAAGAGAGCACAAAACCAAAATGGTACAGAGTCATCAGTAGTTGAGCAACTCCTTTCCCAACTAAGCAAAATTCTTGGAAATAGAAGAATTCTGGTTTGAGGCCAGAAGACTAGCTCCTGAATAAATCTGCTGCTATGTGACTATGCATCTCCCTTGCCAACCTTAGGCACTCTGAGACACTCAGCAATCATAAACCAGTAGTAAGTGCAGCAGGCAAGCACAAAGGGATCAGTATTCAAGACTCAAAACACAAGTGATTTTTTTCAAGAGAACGAGAGTTTTTCTCCACTATCAAGGCAGCACAGCATAGCCCCAGAGCACCACCTGCAATACAGCCAACACCCTTCCTTGCTGGCCAGGCTCTCAGCTTTGCTACTTCTGCAGTTGCAGTGATGCCAATAAAGGCTGTAATCACACTGACTGAAATCCTCCTTCTGAACTGTTGCCACGCTCTGTTAAATAACTTAGAACTAATATGTTTTTATCAGAGTGCTGATCTTACATTTGATCCTTGTGCAAAATAATCCTGAGGGGCATTGCTTTAATACAGCCAAAACAGCTTTTCTGCAGTGAAGCTCAGTCCAGAAAACTAACACAAGTGAAGCAGTAAGTTACCAAGAGAAAAAGAAAATTAGGATCCTCTCTCTGCATTTAACATCCTTAGCATCATGCCAGGCTATCAACTGCTTCTCAGATCTCCTCCTGTTAGTTTAGGGTTGAGGTGCTGTAGGAACAGAGTGCACAACTCTGCAAACAGCTGCAGAAGGAAGCAATTGCATGAGGTCAATTCTGAACTTTCACCCATCCTTTCCTCATTTTGCCTTCCCCCAGCACAGAAATACACTTAAAGACACCCAGCATCCTTTAAGTGGGCTATATTTATACTGTTCTGAAAAGTTATGTCACATGAAAAGATAATTACAACAACAACAACAACAAAATAGGAAGCAAATAGCCAAATGTTTCACTAAAGATAAAATCTTCTCTTTCCAATTGTATTTAAGGCTTGGACCAAGGTTCTTCAGTACTGTTGAGCAAGACTATCTACTTCATTAGATTTCAAATAACTTTTTATATCAAGGTACAGAAAGTGATTGGAAAGCCATGCTGGAAAGCCATTTGAAGTGGCACTGTCACCATCTAGGTACAACCAAATCCTGGCAGTCAAATTAATTACTCATTTTTGCAACTCTGCAGTTAAATCACTTAGTGCAACTCTCATCTCTTAGAACTGCCAATATGAATTGTACAAATGCATTTTATAAAAGCTCTACCCTCCAATTCATACTCTGCTACGGAATAAAAAAAATCCCATCATTAACAAAATATTAAGTAATTTATATGACACCTAAGACAAAGGGTTGCTGAAATAGGCATTGCCCTCCCTTTCACTCACAAAAAAACAGCAAAGCAGCTTACATGCAAGAAACTGAGGATTCAGGGAAGCAAAGATTCAATAAATAATTACTCATATCAGAAACAAATGAAACTGAAGTTCTTCAAAAAGCTCATTGCAGTGGCTGAAAAGAAAAATCTGAACCAGTTCCTTCAAACAGAATAACAAAAGCAAAACTAGTGTCTGCACATTGGAGGAAAGAACTACAAGGGAACCTTCTAGACCTTTCTGTCTGTAATATCTCTATTGCCTGCTGTAGAAGTCCTGTATTGAATTAACATTTATTCCATGACCACAGCAGATGTGGGGAAAAGAAAAAGGCAAAATCAAATAGATTTCCTTATTATTGCCTCACTGAAAAATCTACATTCTTTTGGGGTTGTCATAGTCTTCCTCCTATCCACTCACAGTAAGAGTGAAACAGTAATCCCTTGGGAACAAAAGAATGAAGTGACAAATACATATTGGAATTACTTGCTGCACAGTGATGTTAAAGAATATTAAATGTGTAAAATGTGACCACATGCCCTGAACATTTTTTAGGAGTAGAATTGGAATACTTCACAAATTTGAAATAATACCAAGCTGTACTCATTACTCCTTTTGGTTAAAAATATTAAGAAATTGATTGCCTATATAGTGTTCTCCCACCTCTTACCCATAGCACAATCTCTCCAAGTACTTGATAGTGAAAAGTTAAGCTAGATGACAGCAGAACAAAAAGTGCTTTGCAGATGTCTCATCTGTTGCAGAACACCCTTCTGTCCCTGCATGCATGAGATTTCTCACACACTCCTGTTGTCCTCTTGATGTATTTATCCTCTACATGCTAAACCAAACTTTGTCGAGGAGGCACAAGAGGATAAGTGCTTTTAAAAGCAACAAAATTGAAAAATAATTTCCTAATAACTTCATAAACATGTTTAGCCTGTGTGAACTCATATACACAATATGCAAAAAGTAGGGAAATCTTTTGGAACTAATGCAGTCAAACTATTCAGAACAAACCTTTTTTCCCCTAGTGTGTGTCAGCTCCTAAGAAGTTAATACTAAGAGAGTATTTCCATACCTGTTGCTGTCCATGCAAAAGGCAGCTGTCAGCCTTTGCAAATACTTCATTACAAGAAAAAAAAAGGGAAAATATTAGTAACTTGAGCATGGTAAAGACATTTTCTCTTCCAAGAAATATGCAGCAGAGTAAACACAGCATTATGTGTCACTATGCAACAGAGTGAATTGATAGTTGCAAACAAAAATGTAACAGTAAGTCAAGCCCTCCTATGTTTTTTGAAGGAAAAATAGACATTTAAAAAAATGTAATGTGACTGAGAACTACAAAATACACAATTAAAATACAAATTGGGGGACAGAGGAGGGGGATCTACAAACAAACTCCCTGGTGTTACAGGACTGCATTTTTGCCCATTTTTTCCAGAAGGTTCTTCATAATAATAAACTGTCTGTAACTGATCCAGTGTAAAAAATACTATTTTGTTCTAAGTTAGCCTAAGAGACCACAAGCAAATGCTCAGAAAAAGATGATTAACAAAGACTTCTTTCATTCTGTGAACCCCTGAAGATTTTTTGGACAGTTTGCCTAAACACAGGCAATAGCAAGACACTACAGCAGCTGATTCATGCCTGGAAAGAAAGTTGAGGAATCTCAGTCTCCAAATATTAGCCTGAAAAGGAGAGAAGTAGACAGTGCAAAGAGAAATTAAAAGAAAGCACAGAATTTCCTGTCAAAAGCATTCCTTTTCAATCCAGACCATTTTAGTATGATATTAAGCTTCTTGTTTTGATGGATTTGCTTCAGCATAACTAAGTTCAGCTACAACTCGTTCCTCAAAATTGCAGAACAGGGAAATAAGCAGACATGCTTATTTTCAGTAAAAGAATAATCTTTGGAACCATTCCCAACCCTGTCAGCTTCAAATAAAGTTCCTGTTTAGGAAATGTGATATAAAAGCTTCTTCAAAAAATCACAAGTAAGAAGCTAAGTACTGTTTAGATCATCAAA
>NW_008655337.1:42933-51952 GCF_000695815.1 Acanthisitta chloris | reverse complement strand
GGGTCGTTCTGAAAGTGTAATACAATCTTTGGTACACAGGCACCAACTCATGTAAGAAATAATTTCAAGAGTAAATAAGCCAAAATGTGACACTTAAGGAAACTTCCCATTTAGGTGTATCTACAGCTTGAAAATATTTGTCAGCAAATCTAAGTTCTGTAAGAACAATGGCAAATGCAAAGAAACTATCTAATACAGTCAAGTAACAGTTGTCACATTAATTTAAAATTACCCTTTATTTTTCACAAGTTTTTCCAACATGTTGTGCATTTTGGCATGGTAGACTTTGAGACAGTTAGCTTCAAGTTTCTTTAAATTACAAACAGTAGATACAGTAGGAATATTTCAAACCAATTTCTTGAAAATAAATGTCAAGTTAAGACCCTTAGCTTTAAAAGAGACTGTCACCATTTCATTTTCCTGATACAAAATTCAAGTAATTTTAAGAGTAGAAAATTGTCTTTATAAAACATCCTATTATTAAAATTTACCAGCGTTCTGAAAATAAACATCAATTTCCAGTATCAGTTGGGTGCAACTACACATTTAGAAAAATAACTCACTTTAAATGAAGGTCACTTGCTGAAAAGTCAATTTTTCAAAAGGATGAGTTCTCAAAACAAATGATAAAAATTTTTTTCCTTAGATAAATGATCTAATCCTTGTTCCATCACCACAATTAATTCATTTTTTCTTCTAAAGGTGTACATTTCAGTCTTGAAAAATTAAGGAAACATACTACTGAGATGTTTTCCCTTCATCATACACCAACACGGAATTATTGCTTATCTGTAACAACTGTAAACAATATTCACTTGATTTTGCTTTTATGCTGTGATTTTTCCTTGGTTGATACCAAATATACAGACCACACAAACTTCAGCTGTGTCACTTTACTGAACAAAACCACAATCAATTTGTTCAATTATTTTGCACCTAGTGTTGTTCAGTTCAGCTTTTTTTCCAACAAAGAAATGGATTCACTATGCTTTTCCATTTTCTCTTTACCTACTCTTTAGGGCAGCAGAATGGAAAAACAAGCAGGACATGTTTACTTTGTGACTCAAGGCTCAGAGCAGATATCGAGACATCTTCAAAAATATTAGAATATTTTCTGGTTTTCATTCTTTAAACCCAAAGTACCTTTGCTGTATAGAAACAGTAACTTAAAAGTTCCTTTTATCACCATCTTCCAGAAGAAATCTATAAATAAACAGACATTTATGTAAAGAACACTGCTGTTGAAGAGGGGGGAAAAAAAATTAAGGATCAATAAATGATACTGCAATGTATCTTGTGCCATTCAAGATAGGAAGTCCTTCATGTAAATGTGTAAGTCTTCCTGGGTGCATGAAACTCCATCCTTTCCTGGGAGACTCAATGGAGCAATTGTATCTCAGGAATTTACATCCACCTCCCTGTAGTAAAAACACAAACAAAATAAAGCCACAAACATTTATCTTGTGTTTTAATAAAGTTCCTTTTTAGTGATCCATGACTTCGAAGATTTTGCCATCATTAAAAGGCTGTTAACAATATTTTTCTTTCGTTAGCCCTTAGCAAGGTTGTTTAAAAGACACCACCTTTAGAGCATTACATAACAGACATTCATTTGCAATCAAAGATTTCCCTTTGCTTTGCTTTAGCAGTCCCTGGATAACAACTCATTCAAGCAGCAACTCTGACAGACAGATCTTCAATAACTCCAGTATAGATAATACCAAAGAAACAAAACAGTCCTCATTTTTGAACTGCACCCCTATCCAGGATAGCATTTAAACAAATCTTAAATTAATTAATCTGGCTGCTGCTTTCAAACTAAAGGTGTGTTTACTAATGTACTAAGCTTGGCAAACACATTTATAGGTGTTAAGGAGGACTATGAATGATACAAGCATATAAACACAACAGGGCAAATTTATCTACTAACCAAAGTTGGATTTTGCTGTCACTGCCCTGCCTAGCTCCATACTCTGGGGACTGTTTAATTTGGATCAACACAAGAGTAGAAAATACTTCATATCTCAGGAAAAAGGAAAAAAAAAAAAAAATCACAAAAGGAAAACTTTCATTGTGTGGTTGATCTAAAAAAGAATCATTAAAAGTGTCCTACAGAAAAGAAGCTATTTTGAGTCAACTTGGCACTATATAAACTATTTTGAAAAACTGGTTTTCACTGTAGAGAAATGAAGCATTTCAGAAATGTTAAAAATGAAATGGCTAACATTGCCAAAGTTTGTTTAAACCCCTTCTCTCCCACCATCTGAAACCATTTTGATCAATTCAGCCTGATTGCATCCTGCAATTGAGCACATTTAGTATTTGTCAAAAAATACCAAGGACTATTACACTCAATTTGTGATGCACATCTTCTCAATATGGTCTCTAAGTATATCCATTTGGCCTCTAGCTTGAAATATTAGAAATATTTGAAATAGTAGACACTCAAAGGACAACATTTTCAAGTCAGGAAGTTGTCAGCTTACTTGAAAGTCCTCTCCTACTTTGTTGAGAGCGATGTTGATTGTAAATGTAGAGGAGTCATGATGAGGCCTGAGTGACCGTTGTCTGTCAGGGCTGTATTTTACAACAAAATTCAATAAAGCATACCCCTGAAACAAAATATACAATCAGACTTCAACGTGTGAGCTTCCAAGTCACCTATAGGATTCTTGGGGTGGTTTTTTTTTTTTAAAGCTCAGTAAAAATGGATTCTTGGGGTGGTTTTTTTTTTTTTAAAGCTTAGTTAAAAAAAATCAACAACCACCCAAATTTATAATTACTGCTACATCATGCATAAACTCCCCAATTGAACCAAAGAGTGTATAGTCAATAAAATACTTACATTTAATCATGCCAAGGAGTAATGGATCTGCAAAAGTTTTAAACTCATACCTTGGTATAATAGCCAGCAAACACTTTTAGTGTTACTGGTGCAATGAATTCTCTTATGAAATGAAGCCATTCATTATCCAGCCCGATTTGCTTCATGTGAATATCATCAGTTGGGACATTCTCATAACCTCCAGAAATACGGCTGTCCTAATGAAAACACCACAAACAGCCTTGAAATATCAACATGGAATGTTTCTGGCATTTCTGCAAATATTTATTTGAAATCTGTAGAATCACAAATCTGCAACAAAGCAATATTTCAGGGGGTGTACGTGAGCTTGCTGTACAGTGATTCCACAGCTGTCGTGGGAAAAAAATATGCTGAGGTATCAATGAGGAAAAATTGGAAACTTTTTAAAGGGTGAGTCAATATTTGGAAGTGTTGCTTGTCAATAAGGAATTCATGGGGTAATGGTTTTATTTATTGAGCTGTAGATGCAATTGAAGTTGTATCAGATCAAAACAGTACAGGACTCAACTTGACATGGTATTAAATGCTGAAATAATTGGAAGATAATAGTGCATTAATAGCCTTTCTGGAGGCTCCTCCCTTCAGGATAATAATGACTACAATTTATCTCATTTCCATCATATAATATCTGTGAATATGACAAACATTCATCTGATTTTAGTGGTAGTTAATAAATACCTTGAATTTTCTGAAGACACTGACACAACAGCTCATAATATTTGCAAGTGATTCCTTAGGGGGACAAGTCTGACAAGTTAGTACTTTAGAGGTAAATGAATAAAACTTGTCTGAACAGCTACCAACAGCCTTGAGTAACTGTCAGGTAAATACTACAGCAACTGTGCTGCTGTTAGTGTCAGAATTTGCTCATTCAAGGTTTGCACTGGGTTTAAGTGACATGGTTTTAGTAGTGGGAGAGGGGCTACAGGGGTGGTTAGTAGCCTCCCCTGTGTTTGACAGGGCCAAAACCAGCTAGCTCCCAGAGGAACCCACTGCTGGGCAATGCTGAGCCCATCACTGATGATGGTAGCACAGCAATTGCAGCTGGAGAGAGGAGTGAGAATTATGTGAGAGGAACTGCCCTGCAGACACCAGGGTCAGTGTAGGGTGGGGGTCAGTGCTCCAGGTGCCAGAGCAGGTTCCCCTGCAAGCCATGGTGCAGCCCATGGAGGTTGACAGTGGAGCAGAGATCCACTTGCAGCCCCTACAGGACCCCATGTCAGTGCAGGTGCATGCCCAAAGAAAGATGTGATCCCATGGGAAGCCTGTGCTGGAGCAGGATCCTGAGTCCTCTTTCCACAGGGCCACAGGTCATGCTGTAGCAAGTTTGCTGGCAGGACTTGTGACCCTACAGGGGACCCACACTGGACCAATCTGTTCCTGATATCCTGCACCCCATGAAAGGGACCCACATCTCAGCAGGGGGAGAGTGTGAAGAGTCCTCTCTCACCTCACACACAGGAAGGAGTGACAAACAATATGCAATGACCACAACCCCCATCCCTGTGCACTGCTGGGGAAAAGAAAGTAGAGAAAATGGGGAGTAAATTTAAGCCTGGGAGTAAGGGAGGAGTGGGGATGAGGTGTTTTTAAGATGTGGTTTCATTGCTCATTATATTACCAATCAAATCAGATTAGGAAGTAAACTAAATTTCCCTAAGTCTGTTTTGCTGTAATAGGAACTGGTGAATGATCTCTCCTTGTCCTTATCTGAACTCATGAGCCTTTCATTATATTTTCTCTCTCCTGTTCAGTTGAGGGGGTGAGTTACAGAGTAGCTTTGGTGAGCATCTGATACCCAGCAAGAGTTAACCCACCACAAGGTTAATTGAGGACACCTCTAAATCTACTGAACAAGCAGCTACATGGTAGACTAAACTAAGCATTTTATACCACAAAGCATGTGTTTCAGGTCATTGTCCATTGTTGGGATGTTTGTTGCAGTACACTGTGACTTACTATTGTAAAGGAACTCATGCACTAATGTTGTATTTATATAGGTCAACACTTACTTGGTGTTTTCCACCAGACCATTGTCCAAAATGTTCCATTTCTTCTACCAATTCATCACAGGCAGTGTCAGAAAATATGGGAAACCAAAACACATCTGGACATGGCTATAAAAAAATGCCCCAAAAAAACCCCAAATTTAAAAACTTGATCCACAAGCACATTCTCACAAAAGCAAAAACTGCAAGCTGCCTTGTAAGTCATGACCCATCATTAATAGGTGTGTGAGTGCAGTCACACATTCTTTGCCACATGGCTCTAAATAACAACCCTGATCTTCTACATTAAGCTTTAAACTGTTTTTCATAATAGCTCATAATATAGAAGATTTTAAACAGAAAACTGATTTATCCTAGCTTTTTCAGGAGGCAATGTTCATTAAATCACTCTCTCTAATTGTCACGGAACTGACATGCAACAAATGTGCTCTCTCCAGATCAGTTGCATGAAAACAAGCAGCCAGGCAGACAGATCACACATACACACAAAAGACCTCTGTATCCAGCAAAAAGATTTACCTTGGATTCAATGTTGTCAAACCTTAAGAATCCAGAGGGAAAGGCACACCCCATGGAAAGTGTCTAGATAAGCTTGCCTTGCCTAGATACCAGAAAACACAGCAATCTCCTGCAGAAATTTTATTAGGCCTTCTGCTAGTGGTACGAAATTTTATTAGGCCTTCTGCTAGTGGGTACCACTAGCACTGGTACAGCTTGTTCAAATAAATAAACTAAATATATATGTATTTTGGAGGAAGTAATTACTTGGACAAATAGATAATTCTGATCAGTTTAGGAATCATTTCTGACTCTTCTCATCTAGTTTTCAAATAGCAAAAATTCATTTCTGATCCAAAACATCAAATTACTGTTTTGGTCACAGACCAAAACAGCATTTCTATGAAACAGTTACTATACCCCAATTTATAATCAGTTAGTGCCACAAACTTATAGAAAACTACTCATACTCACCTGTTCTACTATATTATCAGTGAAGATCTTTGAGTAGTTTGGATTTATGTAAGTTTCCTTCCAATCCTGAAAAAAAACATGATTTCAAAACATAAGAACAAATAAATTTATAAGCAACAAAAATTAATTGATATATATTCATTTGCTCTACTGAAAGCACTGGAAAAAATGAAACAATTTCCCATAAACAAACTGTTTCTTGTTATGTCAAAAATCTCAAAACCTGCTACATCAGAGCCATATCTCCCACTCCTTACTCTGGTCATCAGTTGGCTTATTGATATGCTGTATTGCCATTTGTTTATATGAGTTGTAGAAAATACTTTTTAGTACGTAATATTTCATGCATAGTAAACAAAAGTTCTCCATGTAAAAGTCTTTAAACCCTGAGTCTTTTATAATATTTCAACTTTACTCTTTTTTAACTCCCAAATAAAGGAACTGTTTCATCAATAATTAGATGCATACCACAGGATTTTCAAATATCTGCCAGAGGTCATTGTTGTAGTGTGAGGTATTGTAATTGGCTGTAGAAAGAAGTCTTCCAAATTCATGTCTGTTGGTAATGTACATGAAAACACCCTATACCAAGCAGAGAAATTGTCATTAGCAAAACTGTCCATCTTAGCAAATACAAAGTTTTTTAAATGTCTATTTGTGACTGCATTTTCAATAAAATACATCACACACTTGTACAGATATATTATACATGCATTGTTCATTTAGCAGCTTAATTTTTACGTGGTTGACTCTAATCACCAACTACTGTTAATAATTTCTTTTTACAAGCATTTGGCTGGATTGATTTCCTAAACACATTAAACAAAAAATTTATGTTGTTGAGAACAGAAACCCATGTACAGTTACAGAAAGTTAAAAATGGAGAAGCAACTGGTTGATTTGTTTTCCAGAAAAACCTAAGCAGAACCACTGGAAGCACCTGTTCTCAAGCTGAAAATGCCCATACAAGAAAACCAACATCTAGGTGTCAGTTTCCAATTGAAAACTGAAAGAATAACCTAACAATCAAAAGGCTCATGAAAGTCAGAACAAGAAACTTATACCAGAGTATTCACTACATGATCCTTCTGGTGAATTGGCCTGAAATAAAAAGATAGTGGCAAATACAGATAGAAGAATATTCAGATTAACATACTAAACAGCTGAGCACTTTGAAGTATGTTCACATAATTATGTGCAAGATATCAAGTGTGGTAAGATACAGCTTTATTATCAAGCTATTAACAGAAGTTATTAACAGAACTCTCCTGATTAGAAATAGTAGCAGAAAATAGTGTTTTTTAAAAAAGAAATTTAGGTTCTGTGGGATTCTTTTAGTTTACTGTTTTTCAGACTAAAACTTCTTTTATTTGAAACGCTTGTGACTTTTGGATTTGCAGCAGATGAAGACATTATCATTTGGGTACTTTGGTATTTCTGTCTATGTTTTTGTCTGAAAAAAAAGTTAAACTGTTAGAAAGATAATGATTATGTAAACATGCCCAGTTCTTGGGCGCTTACCAAATCATAAAATAGCTGCAGCAAGGAAAATAAGGAGGGCCTGGGTCAAGAAAAACAGCTTAAAGTGACAGTGTGCTCACTGAGGGGGCCTAGCAGACCTGCTGTGATTTGAACTTTACTCCTTCCTAGGACTGATGAAAGAATTTTAATTAGCTATGGAAGCATGGCATCAGCACACCTTGACCTCAGAAGCACTGAGAAACCTCCCTGAGGAAACAATGAGCCTCTCTAAGATGCTTTGAACTGGTCATGAAGAACCTGCCCCTGGCAAAAACTTGGACCTTAGAAGACTGAAGAGAAAGCTAGAGCAGTATTTCATTAGAATAAGTGGACAGAGGAGAAGTATCTTCCTGTGGTAGAATAATACTGCATGTAAAAAGAACTAATTAATAAAAAAACAAAAATCAACACCTTTGGGGGTCTGAGCATATGGAATGTTTCCGAAGAAGGGGAGTCTTTTTCCCTTTGTAAAGTCTAAAATGAAGGAGAATCATCACATCAGTTTGCTGATACATAATCTTTCTCTTTTTCCGACTACTATTAGGTTTCCACAGTCACATCAGGTAAATAGCAGCCTTTGATCTAAAGCTGATATGCTTTACAGACAACATGCATCTCCAAGCAAAGCTCTTCATACACATGTCAAAGCTGTTTCCACCAGCCCCTTCTTATCTGCTGCAATACAAAAGCAGATACCAAACCATCTTCCAGCACAGACTAAGAAAGAGGAAGAGAGAATGCAATTTTCTGATGAGCCAGTCAGATTAGTTTAATGAGCACATGGGAAGCACAGGTTGCAATAATTGATGCTGAGAAGGTTTGAATACAACAGGATTGGATGGGGACGTTCTGAAGAATCAGTACAAACAAAGGAGTTCATGCCTTGTTATAAGGGAATAAAAAAATGAATACTTGCCAACTTTTCTTGTTCAATTCAGCAAAATTATTTTTCAATGCTATAGTGTCTGGAAATAGGTCTGGTTTAGGTCTTATTTGTCTCTGTGCTGAAACTAGTGTAAATATCAGTAGAAATGTGGATTTACATATTCATAACTTTACAGTACAAATAAGTTCTCTTATTACTTACAGCTTAATGCAAGTAACACATTCCTGATATAATTTTAATCTGGAATAATTAATGAGTAATTCATGCTCCCTAAGAAGATTTCTACCATTTCATAAAGCACTTAGGCTTTTCATATAACACTGCCCATCATTAGTTTAAATATGTATCTACTGATTGCAAAATATTCCAACTTAGTCTGCTAGAAGGTCCACACTTTATAAAAATGTGCATAATACAGATGGTCCAAATGCATTGATAAGTTTTAAGACATACACAGCAGAGAAGCTGAGCCTTCATTCATCTATTGAGGTTGTGCCAAGGAGGAAGGTTTTTAACCTCACTAGGAATTTGCAGGGAATTTAACTAGAAACCATCATTCAGTCAGTGCACCAGAGCACTGGCCTTGCAAAATCCTCTGTTCTCAACAATTTATTCTCAACAATTTCAAGAAATACATCCAGAGTATTATGTCACAAAAATTGGCCAGTACTTTGAATTAGAAGTAAAAATATAATATCCAAGATCAATCAAGTAGAGCAGTCAAGTGTAGCAAGACACAAAGAAATCTGTGTGTATTTGAAAGCA